>NW_023503327.1:1559293-1781578 GCF_014529535.1 Bradysia coprophila
TTTCATTTAGTGCAATTTTTCCTCAACTCTCTCAATACATAATTTGTTGAAATTATCAATTTTAATGATTGCGTGAGCTGTAGTAGGTAAGTGGAGTTGAGATAGAAAAATATTTTTCATTATTTATTAATTTGTATATTTTGGATCTATTTTCATTCAAATATCGAAACGAAATTAAAGCTGAAATATGTTTTTCGAAAAGGCAATTTCACGGTAAGCTTTTCGTCTGCTTCTTCTTCTTCTTTCAAATATAAATAATTTAATGGTCATTAAAAAATTATCGATTCAAATGTTGTGTTAACAATGTCCACTGAATTGCTTAGTTTATTTTAATCGCAAAGCCCTTGGAAATAGTATGTTTCAATAGAGTACAACACACTCAGGCCCATACAACTCGGATAATGTACACATGGCGAGCGTGTATTGGACTATTTTAATAGTTATTTACATTCTGCATGCCTAGAAAATCGTACTTTTCATGTTTCCATCACTATTTTCGACGCCCTCAGCATGTAAAAGACGCCTCGGATCAAGAAAATTCACTCGAAAGCTCTACTTTATACCCCTAGTTATGTAAATGACTGTTGCACAACTGGGGATAAAAAGTTGGCCCAGGGACTATTATTGCTAATTTGAATTACCGAATTTACCGATAAAATTTCCTAATTAACTGATAAAATTACAGAACTTAGTTGTCGGTAATTTTGTCAGTAAATTAGGTAATTTCAGTAATCTAATCGGCAATGTCGGTAAATTCGGTAATTTCAATTACCAATAATAGTCCCTGGTCTGATTTTTCGTAGAACAACTTAGATTCTTTCGACCTCGCGTCGTTAATTGATGACATGCGATTCCTTGAACGTTGCTCTCAGACTTCGAGCAATTTCAAAACCAAATTTTTCTTATTACATTCTCACAGGTTATGGAATTCGCCACCTTAAAATTGGTGTTCGAGAAGTAAAGGGCGTATTACACCACTCAAATCTAAAATTAAAACCAATCCCGAATTTAGGCTCCCACACAACTAGGGATAAAAATTTGAACAGTCGAGTTTACGTGTGACGTTAAGCGGAAAACCTGCCTGACATAGATCACGTCCTTGTTTGGAACGTTTTATTTTGACAAGTGTGCCGTATGCAGCTCGCGTCGAAGGCGAGAGTGGCAACCACACAAGACAAAGTTCCAAACAATTAAGTAAGTTATTTGACACACTAAGTTTGAATCTGTGTTTTGGAGCTCATTTCCCGGGACTAAAATCCATCACCTACTAATCAATGCGACAAATGATGGAAATGGTATTTCTTGTGTGAAATTTATAGATCGGCAAGGCCGAATAAGCTTACTTAAAGACTAAAGGTAAAGCTTTACCGCTGAGCCGCGAAGTAAAGTTTTCTATTTAGAGTGGGTTGGTGCCCGTGTGAAGGATACATTACAATGTTCCTGTGCTAATTCTAATTTTCTTTTAAATTTTAAATTTAGACTAAACACAAAAACATCAATCACAATCGTCGGAATTATAATGCAAATAGTCATCAATAATGCAAAATTTACCTAGTTACTCTGCATGACGTGGGCTAATCTAATACAAAGAAATATTTTTAAACTTTCAAGATTGACATAATATTGTTACTGTAATGAACTAATATTTAATTCCCGTATCCCCGTCCACTTAAGCTAAAATTAGTAAAATTCACTTTTCTACAAAACCCACACAGACCGGCAGATATGACTGGTTTCAGTGTATCATTTCAACCGTCAAAATAGCATGATGTTATAAACTGACATGACACTCAAAATAGCAGATTTTGAGTCTGTCAAATATTATCGAGAATAATAACACTTGTCTTAGCAAATCAATTCATAGCTAGGGGTTTCCCACAACGAAACTACAGTATTTGAAAATGAGAAGTGTGTACACAGCAGTTTAGTCGGTTAATCATTCGACAGTAACGTTACGCTTTAGCAACGGACACATAAATAGGTCAGAAAATACGTAAGTAGGTGAAAATGAATTTTTTACGAGTATGTAATGTTGCAACCCGAGCCGAAGGCATGGGTTGCATGTGTAAACTAAAAAAAACTGTTCCTCCAAGTTACGTATAAAACTCTCTTGTTTTCCCTAGAGGCGAAAGTGGCTTATTACAAACCTAGGGACAACAATAAAATTGATTTAAATTTTAAAAGCGTGTGTAAAATTCATAACTAAACTCGGGATAAGAAATGAAAAGTCACGTTTTTGTGTCAGTGTTGAATTCGGCTTCGTCTCGGATCAAAATAGTTCCACGAAAACTAGACTCGGAAACGTTTTGTCCCTTGTCATATAAATACCCTAAGGGTTGTGAAAGTGGTTTTTCGCCCCATCGCATAAGAATGCGTTAAAATTCAGAGGGTATGTGACGGAAACTTTATCGTTTTTTTATTTCTTCAGATGATTTATCGAGGTTAAATCGCTCTTTTATTGTGTTACAACAACAAATCGATATTGTTGGGCGACCAGTGTATGGTAGATTGGATTTGAGTGATTTCAGTGGTTTATTTAGTTGCTCTTCGCTCTTTTACCCAGAAAAACATTTCTCCACGCAAAGCGGCTAATACAAATTCTTTTCCTCATTTTGTCAGATTGACGTTCCTCTTAGTGCAGAGCCCGTTTAATTGCAACTAATAAATCCCATGGATTTTTTTTTATTAATCCTTAAGTCTCTACTAATTGTGAAATAACCGCAAAACCGGAGTGCCAATTTTTAAACTGTCAGAAAAGACGCCATATCCACAACTCACTATTTTGCTATTCAAACCACAAGCGAACACTAACGTAAATTTATTATCGTGGAGAACTTTAGCAAGTTAATTTGAAGGTGGTAAAGTCATACCCAGCAGTTCACATTTACGATATAAATATATATATAAGGGTGGGTATAGGTGCATATATATACACGATGATAATATTATACAGCATATATCATAATCTATAAATGAAACAAAATTGTGCATTTAAATTACGTTCAAGAGAAGACGGAAAAAATGGTTAAATTTGAAACTATATGCAGAAAAGTGGTATAAATTACATTTTTTGTGGAAAAAATCTTTTTGGACTATTGCCAAGTGGCGTCACATAACATGAGTAGTAGCGGTGATGATGTTAAGTAGCTAATGTGGGAAAAGAAGGAAATTGAACCCGAAAAAATCGTAAAAATTTTTTCTTGTTTTAATATGCATGAAAATATGCCGTTTTTATGGGGAAAATTAAAAACTGTTAATAATTTCTGCTATTAAATGGGTTCCTTCTAGTCAGTGCATCTGTCGAATAATTTGTGGATTCGAAACATAAATCTGGTCTGGCTACACTGAGCTAAAGATTGATGTTGTTGCCGAGACGAAATTCTTGTTGGATCAATTACAAACCACAACAACTCCCAAATTAGAAAACATTTAACTCTTCTCTCCCTGTATCAAACAAATAAAAATCTAGATTCTGTAGTTTAGTATTTCGTTGCAAGTCGAGTGTGCGTATCTTCGAAAAATGCAGAAAAAAAAATCTAGACTTTCAATTGTTAAACGAAACTTCCAATTCAGAAAACATCTCGGATTTGACGTTTCCGCTAGTGTAATTGAATCTATCCGTATTATAATTTTGGTGATGCGTTAAAAAAAATCCAATTTTCGATAGAAGTGTTTCTTAAAATTTCTCAAATTTCTTGAAATATTTCTTGAATTTCTCAATTCAGTAAAGTCTTGGTCAAAAATATGTAACTGAATATAACGATTCTTTCAAAAAAAAAAAAAAAAAATCGAGAAACTTCAAGAAACTGTTTTCTCGAAAATAGAACCTGATATAGCTCTGTGTGTGGTTCGAAGTCCACTCCAATGGGAATAATGTTTTTGAGATGTCTGTGTTTTTCTAAATTCAAAAAGCCCACCCAGATTCTAGTCTGGGTTCTTATGTCCATCCGCGCGCTGGGGAACTTATCGAAAATTTGACAAAATAACCGGTTTAGTGTAAAAATAAACTTGAATATCTCCGTTAAAAAGCAACATTTTCTTATGAGGTTTGTTTTGTTTGAAAGCCTCATTCATTGCCGACATTTTATGGAAGAACTTTTTTCTGAGACTGGAAAAGTGTTCTAGATATTTGGAGATCCCAAAAAAGTGACCAAAAAAAACCGCTAACTTTGACCTCAATTTCCCTGGCCAAATCGAAACATATTTTATTGATATGGGGCTCTTTGGAAAGCTGAAGACTAGCACTTTTAGATCTAGCCGGCCGAGCTTGAGCTTTTCACGTGTCACGTTTCGCATATTCTTTAACCTATAAGGGGCTGTTCACATATGACGTCACGCTCGAAACGCTCGGGAGTACTCGAAACGTGACGTAATTCTTAGGGGGTAGCGTGAATATGACACAGCGTGACAAGGGAAGAGGGGGGTGTCGAAAATTCGATAAAATAGCGTGACGTCATATGTGAACAGCCCCTAAAGTGTTGCTTTTTGATTTTTTTGTGCCTAAAATGTGGGCAAAGTGTTACAATACCCACTAGTAAGTAGAACCTACAATTACTTTCAATACTGAATGCTCCACCCGTTCCCAATCCTAGAAATCACGGATTATGTTTACTTCCATCAAGTTTTTTTTTTGGTTTTCTGCTGGATTTGTGGCATTTTTGATGTGAATAGAGGTAACTTCCTATGATTCCATTATTCCTGGATGCTCCACCCCGTTCCCAATCATAGAAATCACGGATTATGTTTACTTCCATCAAGTTTTTTTTTGGTTTTCTGCTGGATTTGTGGCATTTTTGATGTGAAGAGAGGTAACTTCCTATGATTCCATTATTCCTGGATGCTCCACCCCGTTCCCAATCATAGAAATCACGGATTATGTTTACTTCCATCAAGTTTTTTTTTGGTTTTCTGCTGGATTTATGGCATTTTTGATATGAATAGAGGTAAGTTCCTATGATTCCGTTATCACAGGATGCTCCACCCCTTTCCTATCAATCCTATCATCCTATATATCTGAAATCATTTTTGCCTTTCCCTATCAAACCGTTTACTTCCCAGCGAGAATTATTCTTCATCAGCTATGTCCTTTCCACATGAAGTCTTTCGAAGTGTCTGTTAGTGTTAAACCACAGATTATTTCAAACACTTCAAGTGTCAAGTTTGACATCGTACCAAATGCAATTTCCATTGTTTACAGATTCAAAAAATAAAGCTCATACTTATCCCAGCGTACAATTTTACATTGTCGAGAAATATTCACACGTTGAGCTATTATTTATCCGTCATAAATAAAGCGTGCATACAAAATGCACAAATAAAAGAAGAGTTCAAAACAAAGAAGCAAACAAAAAAAAAAGATTTTTCGTTCAAAAGAAAGTCATGTTTCACAAATTCTTCACAATAATAATATGAAGTCAAGAGACTCTCGACACACCGCATCATTTTCATCCGTCTTTGTGTGACAATTGTAAACAATTGCAAAAACGTTAAAACTTTAACAGATAAAAACCACGGGAAGAGTCTATTACTTGAAAACACTTTTCTTTCTTCGTTTTTAATTCTTTTTTCCAGTCTTTCTCACAGGGCCGTAGCAACTTCAGAGGCTTCATATGTGTACCAGACAGAATACTCATATGGAATCTTTATTCATTTCTCCATGGAACTGCTTCAGATCACTACTAAAATCAAGAAGTCGCTTTTGTGTAACACAAAATTCAACATTGTTGAATGAGCTGACTTCCACAAGTCATTTGTGTCTGACAACCTATTATCAATCACAGCTAACTGAATGACAAAACAAGTGAAGTAATAGATTTGGTATCCCACAGTTTTCAACAGAAGCCTTAGATTGCACATTGCCATTCGAAACATGTAACGCTTAGATAACAAAGTTTTGTCTCATTTTTTTCGTCACAGGCGTATAATGGATATTTATCATTGTAAAATTGAAATGGAAACAACTAATAGGAGAATGGGACCGACCAGGTCACCATGACAGGATCCACACTCTATCGAATCATCATTGACGTTTCATCATCACACCTAAAAACTTGAGTTTCCACCACGGAACGTTCGTGATTGATAGATCATCATGTACGGCGCTGACAACAACCGATATCATTCTGAGACTCAATCAGAGAAATGTTAAGTTGGTACACATGTGGCGAGATAGAAGGAACATGTGAATGACAGCTGGCACCTATGGGAGAGTGAACTTCATCATCCTTTAAAATCTGTTCCAGCTACGACCCTGATTTCCCCGTTCTTTTGATATGCTTGAATTTCCACTTTTCAATTATTTGTCATGCTTTCGCACACGCTTGATTGCAATTCTTTAAGAATCGTTGAATAAATTTTCCGACTGGTTTTTTTCCTCTCTGTCATTTCGGTTTTTATTTCTTTCTTCTTTTCGTTTTTTTTTTCTTTCTTTCTTTTCTCATTTACCAATTCAACAAGTTTTTTTGTGTGGAAAAATTTGAATAAACGAACAAAATGAGTTTTTCATTCTTCAATGTTTTGTGAAATTAAATTTCATTGAAATTGGCCGAAAAAGAATCACAAAGTATTTAGGGTTTTTCGGTTAATTTGCATAGCAAAATTAATAAATTTGTTGAAACAAAAAAAAAAACATGAACGGAAAGCGAATTTCAGTGTAAAAATTGGTAAAATGGGAAAACTGGTGTGTGATATATTTACGAGGATAATAACATTGAAATTGGAACAGACGGTGTTGGCGGTAAAATCGTCTTAAATTTTCAGTATAAATTTCTCAATTTCGAGGGGAATTTCGTTCAGCGTGTCGGGTGACAAGTGTTGGAAATTGTTTTCGGGAAAATTTGGTGGAAATATTCTGAATTAAGACATCGAGTATACTATGTGCTACAAAAAGATATCGCAATTCTCGTGATTTGAACAGAATTTCCGGCACTAATTTTATTGAAAATTAATATTGTCTGATCTCAAAATGGTTTATTTACGTGGTGGAATTATAAATACATTTTAAACTAAGTGAATCAATCAAACGAAAGCGTTAAAATGGAACGAATAGGAATGGCTTACTACTAAATTTGATCCTCTTACGAATGAATGTAGTTCGAAAGTTTACAAAAATAAGCGAAAATTCATTTCTTTCATGAGACAAATCACAATTTAGAAATTCGTTGTTTTTACAGTAGTCCCTTATCAAAATAATTTTTTGCCAATGTAATCGATTTTGTAGTCGTCTTCATACAATTCTTGTAGCCAATCTAGATCTGTTAAGAGTGATATCGCGAAATCTTCGAACAACTTTGGGACAAGTTTTGTTGTCGATGCTCGAGGTCATGAAGTAAGAGTCTCCCAAAAAGGGCCCAAAATCGTTTTCTCGCTATTATTCGAATAAAACAATTTTAGGAAAAAAGGTTTTTAGCTAGGCTTGTAGGCCTTAAAGAGACGCACATTTTGAGTTTACACACCACTATAGTGGGCCATGTTGACCTGTTGGTGATATCAATCATTTTTGGTGAAAAAATAGATGATTTTCCCAAGTCCCTGAACGGCTGCAGTGACATAAGTCCGAGACATGGTATGTATGATGAGAGAGCCTAGCCTCTGTAGTACCATAACATGTAAAAACATCTTTGGGTCCCAGTCTCAGTTTAGTACGTGTGCGAAAAAAATTTCGGCTGGGAAATAATTCAAAAATTTCATAGGAGGGTCTACACACCCCCCCTGAACCAAAATAAAGTTTTACCGAAAATGCACCCAAAAATTGATTGCTGTTCTCCCTAGGGGAGTTCAAAACGATGGTCCGTTAAGCTGGACCAGATGCTTCCCCATCCCATATAATTTTTTTCTGAGTTGTATGGGGTTGGGGTAGCATCTGGTCCAGCTTAACGGACCATCGTTTTGAACTCCCCTAGGGTCTCTCTATTGAGAACAGCAATCAATTTTTGGGTGCATTTTCATCAAAACTTTATTTTGGTTCAGGGGGACCGTGTCTAAAACTATCAAATTCTACATAAAACAAATCTATAGTTTTTTGTAAATGTAATTCAATTTCGAAATTTGTTCGCCTCACCCAGTTTACTGAACTATTTGTGCTGCAATATGGAACGCAATGCTCCTCTGAAAGTCGTTACGAATTTGTGGATTCTGTGTAATAACCCTTAGAAATTGTTCATCAACCTGTTACCGACGGTTATACAATATTTGCACTTCGTATCTATAGAAGAATCAAACCACCGTCGTCACATACATGAAAGTGGCTTATGAAAGTTTGAAAAAAACTTTCCTAAGTTCGCATCGTATGAGACACAAAAGCCAAAACTTTGTTTAGCTTTTGTGGTGCCTCAACCACAAGCCCGCCACGAGTCTGCCAGGATAGTGATGAATTGGAATTTCATTTCGATTATTATTCGCTATACTTGTTCGTGTGCTAATTGATATATTGTTCTTAGAGCATTGTATCAAGTACCACTGTCGCCATGGCCTGATGAGAAATCATATTTTTGAACTGCCTTTTAATGCAAAACGTCGAAAGACGTATTTAATTTTCTCTGTCGAAACAGTGGTCAAACGTCCTACTATTCTCCGATGGTGCAGAAGCTGTGGGATATTTTTATTGGATTCTAGCGGCGTTTCTAATTGAATAAAACTACGTTCTCTCTTCGCTAAATTTCGGACATTTGTAAGGCTCTTCTTGAGGCGTCGGTTATCTGTGATCGATAACGGAACACATAAATAAATGATAATCTCTGACTAATGCGGATTCATATAGCAAAAGGCATGTTCAAACAACTGAAGTAAAAGACTCGAAATCAATCTTTCGAAAATACTTTGGTCGAAAGAAGTAGAGGGCTATATATAGTCACGCTAGACGACTGTTCATACACATTTTTTAACCTTTCATACATTTGGCGTTCCGTTTTGGAAACAGCTAAGTTGTCGGAACATTAAAACATTACCGAAAGCAGACAAATAAATTGATTCGTCATAAATAATTAATACCATAGCCGGTCTGATGATCCAGACAGCTTAATTGTGTTCACAGTTGTAATATTTTTAGCCCCGTACGAAGTACGAAGGGGCTTATAGGATTACGATGCCATGTGTAATTGATGGAATTCGAAGCAGACGGTAAGGGCCAAGTGTTTGCCTATATTCATAGATAACGAATCCGCAATAAAAATTTTGTCCGTCCGTCCGTCCGTCCGTCTGTCACGTCGATATCTTGAGTAAATCAAATCCGATTTCAAAAAAATTTTTTTCCCTGAAAGATAGTCAAAATAGTGAGGAGATGGGCGATTTTGGGTCGACCCTTCCGGAGCTGGGGCCCAATAAGTGCCTAACTTTTTTTCGACGATATCTCCAGACATTTAAGCACTAAGTGCTACGTCAAATGAAAGGTATTTACAATACCGATCGACAAAAAAAAAGTTTATGAAAATTGGATGACCGACTCGTGAGTTAGACCCCTTGGTGTGGAACAGGCACAGGGCGGCAAGCCGTTTTTGCTTGTAGGTTGGCCAAATTTGAACGTATTTAGATGGATTTTGCTTTATTAGATAGGTATTGACCGTACCAATCAGGGAAAAAAAGTTTATGAAATTCGATTCACCGGAGCGTGAGCTAGGTCTCTTGGAGTGAGCTTATATGTGGCTACTCGGCCGTACAGTGAAGGTGGTGTTTTTTGTTAATATCTCGAGTAAACTTTGACCGAATTTCAAATTTTTTTTTTGTTTGAAAGGTACTAACGAATGTAAAGCAGCCGTACTACTTTCCACCTCCTAACAAAATGGCCGTCGGCCGACATTTTGGATTTTTGTAAAATCAATATAAATCGGTGAAAATGATACTTACTTAATTTTAGGTCAATTCGAAATTTGTGTTACATTTGAAAGGAACGTCGTACGGGGCTTCGTAATTGCGCTATGCGCAATTTTTAAGACGTACACATTTCATAAGAATTTTACTTTACCGACGTTTACGGGCGCAGTAGGCTTACGGTAAGAGTAGGGCGACGGACGAACTAGGGTCACGTACGCAATAGATGTACGGGTTTGTACGGGGCTCAGTCGCAGCAAACGCTCCGACTGTTCTGACGGCTCGTTTAATTTAATAAGTGCGGATCGATCGCCAGCTTACTGATTTTGCGATTAATAGCATCAGTAACACTATATACCAAACAAAGGAACGCTTTTCTCGCATCTGCAGCGAAAAGAAATTGAAATATATCTCCCACTCCCAGCGCAGATATGCTTTGTCTGCACTAAACTCATCATAATACACTTAATAACAAATTAAAGATCACAGAAGGCAATCAGACAATGATTTCGATTTAATGTTTTAACATTTAATGAAACAATCTAGAAAACACAAAAGGGTATTTCCCCTAATTGCAATGAAATTATGATTGATCGACATTATTCCTTCGATATAATACACAAAACCATACCATACATTCATCCCCCGCATTTCTATATACTCGCTCTCCCCAGATTGTTCCCAGTTAAGGAAACGCTAAATACACACACTCACACACACACACAGGGCAACAAAATTAAACACAGTTGCTCTGGAAATTAAATCTAATTGCTTATAAATCTATAACATAATTGGCAAGCACACAGGTCAAAATAGCATTTTGCTTCCTTTGTATTTATAACCTATAATCGGAACAACTATTCTAGTTATGGTTTTAAGTACAAGAACCGTCATATGAAAATATCGTTAAATTTGAAATTTGATCGACTTGCATGTTTGGTAATAATTTTGTGTTTGTGCAATAGAAGGCAATAAAAACGTGTATACGGTGTGGGATTGATGTGGGGGGCTGGTTTTATGAACTCTCCCCCTCATATGTAAACATAATTACAAACCTGCGAGTAATTTAATTACCTTCTTCAACTAATAAACACACAAATTACTCCGTAAACAAAACGTTGTTGGCTGGTTTTGTTGTTGTTGTTGTTGTTGGTGTTTTTTTTTAATGCCAAGTGTGAAAAATAATATTTAAAAAAATAAAAATTAATGAAATCATTTGCGAAAATTGATATTTATTACACCTCACGCCAAATTTAATTATGATTAATTTGTGTTGAGAATAAATGAAGGCCAATTAAATGATTATATTACAAAAATAATGCTGCATGATGTGTCTATTATTAATAGCTCGGGAAAATTTAATTTTTTTGTTGTTGTTGTTGTTGGTATGTGATATATACCGTAGATATAATCCACCACCACAAAAACTAAAATGTAATGTTAAACCCATGTTGATACGCTAAAACAACAAAGACCCGTTAACGATGCATATTATAATGTATTTAGCATTTGTCGACCCGGCGCTCCACTCCATTCAATGATGATATAAATAATGTATCATAAACAAATGTCGCTTTAATTTGTTTACAGCCCGTGTCGCACCTTTGAACGACGTCATTCGGTCACACCCAGTACAACCCATTCGATTTCGGACGTTTCGAAGTTAAGTTACAGATTAATCGCATTTTTTTCCACATTATTTTCCATTTGTCTGCAGCCTATTTTACATGCCGTTGGTAGAAGTTCTGCATAGTGAGGAAATGTTTTCTGCTTTACGGCGCTTTCGCTGTTGTGGGTTTGTTCTGACGCCGGCTCAGTGCATTTTTATAAACTTTTTGAAGTACTAGATTTTCGTGTGGTTTATTGAACAAGCGAGTAGACTCAACACAAATTGAAACAGTTTTTGTCCTTTGTCCGCATATAATGGACTTCCACACGATTGTCGGTAGCTCCTAGAATGAACGCTGAGTTGACAAAAGTTAAGGCTTTTGTGATAAGAGATACCGCTTAGGATTGATTGTATGTTTTAGCTTTTAACTCATACAAGTCATCCATATTTACGAAAGACGCGTGCAAATAATGTGTATCCTTGGTATCCATCCAGGATACCGAGAAATTCGCCGAAAAACTGGATACCGGGAAATCTACCTGGCCCAGCGGTAGAAATAATGATAAGGACAAAAGAATCGAGAAAATGACTAGAAAGAGGAACATGACCAGATATCGGGAAATGACCAGAAATCGGGAAATGACCTTCTTCTTCTTCTTCTTTTTCAGCCTGTTTCTATCCACTGCTGGATGTAGGCCTCTCCAACTTCTTTCCATTTCGTACGATCCATTGCCATTTGCTGCCAGTTTGTACCTGCAATATTCTTAATTCCGTTTGTCCATCTCTCTGGTGGTCCACCTATAGCTCGTCTTTTATATGGTCGCCAGTTCATGATCTTTTTGGTCCAACGTTCGTCTGTCCTTCTTGCAATATGTCCCGCCCAGCTCCATTTCAGAGATGCTATTCTTTCCATGACATCGGTTGCTAGGAATTTCGCGCCGCGTCATTCACAATAATTGACAAAATGACATAACTTGTATAAGGAAAATGTCACTTTGTGGTTTATTGTGAATGACGCGGCGCGAAATTCCTCAACACCATGACATCAACGACCCTGGTTTGTTGTCGAATCCATTTATTCGTCATTCTGTCTCTGAGTGTTATTCCAAGCATACTCCGTTCCATGGCTCTTTGTGTCACTCTCAATTTATCTTCGGATGCTTTCGTTAAAGTTAACGTTTCCGCTCCATAAGTGAGCACTGGAAATGACCAGAAATCGGGAAATGACCAGAAATCGGGAAATGGCCAGAAATCGAGAATTGACCAAAAAAAGGGTCCTTGCAATAAGGAACGAGAATTGATTGAAACACTTGAAAATCGTAAAAATAGCGAAATAAGTGGGAAACGAACAGGAATTATGACCTTTTCAATGAACAGTAATAGTGATCGTCGCTCGCTTCGCTCGAAATTTCAGTTTCAATCGGTTTTCTGTATTTCGAAAATGTTGCTTCAGTCAATATACGTTTTCCTCTGTACTCGCGTCATTTCAAAGGAACATAACTCAAACGTCTTGACATTTATTAGTAAAAAAAAAAATTCGCTCGCTCCGCTCGTGCTATTTTTCTTTGTAAGTACGTTTCCATTCATCCGAAAGAATTTATTCACAAAATCTTTCGTTCCACTCCCTTGTTTCTGATGAAAAACATTGTTTGTCAGCATTATCGAAAAATTATGATGAAAATGTCATATGTGTCCTTAAAAGATCCTTAAAAATTTTCTAAATGGGTACGTTGCTTCCGTAAGATTGAAGATAAATATTCTTTACCAAGAAGTCCTAGCATTTTACCGGTAAATACCAATATTATTACCGGGAAAATTGGTTGAATTTTAGTGGATACCGGTAAAAATCGGGAAATCGGATTTGGATACCGGGAAGAAAACATTATTTGCACACGCGTCGAAAGAAGCGCAGTGCCGACTGTGATTTCTTCAACCTCCGAATATTTTCTATGTTCATGCTAGAAGCAGTTCGTCCGTATTTCTTCAATGCCAACAACATTGCATTTCACTCCTTACCTCTTTCGTGTGTGAGTTCTTTATGGCCATGGTTTCTTCAATGTAGAAGTAAAAGAATTGAGTCGCTCTTATGGATAACCATACTTTGGGATTAAAGGCGAGAAATTCCTGAGGGCGGGCTCAATATGAATAAACATTTGGTCACTTTATTACATCATATCACAATAAATATCTGAGTCCCGATTCGTAGCAGTGCTGTAAATCTTCCATATTGAGTTTGATTCATAGTACAATGGAATTATTACAAAATTTCAATATTTCTCAAAGTTTTTATTCACTGGGAATCATTTGGTACTCAATTTGGAAGGCCCCATCGTCGGCGGCAGAAAAGTACAACGTTGCGTGAGTTCACAAAATTAATTATTTTCCAGCAAAAACAACCAGAATTGAGTTCCAAACAAAATTTTTTTTTATTTTTTATCGATGGAGAACCTAATTATAAGACACTTGGTCTCGTATCATATGCCAAAAAAAGTTAAAACTTTTTTTATAAATCATTTTGAAAGTCACTGAAAACACGAAAATTCGAATCGAAATACAAAATTTTTTGATGTCATACTGTATTTCTATTCGAATTTTCGTGTTTTTAGTGACTTTCAAAATGATTTATAAAAAATGTTTTAACTTTTTTTGGCATATGATACGAGACAAAGTGTCTTATAACTAGGTTCTCCATCGATAAAAAAAAAATTGTTTGGAACTCAATTAGTACCGTTGAGTAATATACTAAATCATCAAACCAAATTTTGTTCAAAAGGGACATCTACAATGAAACATCGTTGGTCATCCTCAATGGAATTCGTAATGTGTTCGTCCTAATTATCTTTTTGAAGAGATTGTTGCCTGGGTCTAGCTTTGGTAAACATATAAACCCGATGTTTGTCTCCCTAGTCACTTTCAAATGATAACTTTATTTAAGCTCATTTTCATGGTCACTCGGAACTGTATCACCTGTACCTAAAGGTTCTGCTGTTGAGTCAAAACAATACAATTTAATTAATTAACTTATTCCGCATTTAACCAGAAAGGGTAAGACGCTTTAAGTTGCCTGAAATCTACAAACAGTAAGCATGTGTAGCAGTCAAGAGGAGTGCTTATTTCTCGAAATTAAATTGCCATTTTCACTAGAAATTAAATCAAGTCAATCTACGATCCATGGAAGTGAGTACCCCCTCGAGCAGTTATATTTGGACATAATAATTTCTGTTCTGTCTTTACAATATTACAGCAATTTTCTAGTTAATTTACAAATGTTCACTTGATATTACAAAACCGGATAATCCGTCTGAAAACAGGGCACCATCAGTACTTTTAATATAAAATCTTTTCCAGAAACTGCTAAAATTTCTTCTTCGTTTCGATGAAGTGGTTGTGCGAAAGCAATTATAAGTCAAGTGCAGAAATAGAACTTTTCAAGGGACTTTAAGTAATTCTGAATTAAATTTATTTATTTTTTAACTTGACCTGGTTCACGTCTTCATCATGAAAACTTCTTTACTAATTGCTTCCATTAATTTTATTTGAGTCAGTTGCAGATTAAATCAGGTCAGAACAGATTTTGTTTCAGGCCAAACCGTACAGGTCATAGGTCATACTAGATTTATAACAGATGATATCAGTTTCGAATCAATTAAGATTTCTGATTTTAAAAATTATTTTTAACTAAACCAATTGTATTCCGAAGCTCCCAAGTCACAGGCGACCACCAGTTTGAAAATAATCATTTTGAAATTCGATTCCAGAATTCGTGCTGTAAACCTCTCATTCGTTAAAAAAGAGCTTTTAGCATGCGTCAGGATCGCGATATTTAAATACTAGTTAGGAAAACAGTTATTGTCAAAGTCGTTTTTCCCTACAGTGTCAAAAAGCATTCAGTTCTTTTCAACTAGCGAAGAAGTCATGGTCTATGTTGAGTTCAAATCTCAACTGACCCGACATTCTTGGTCCTACAAGTTACTCTCTTAGTACATCATATAGCTGACGCTGTGATGTTTGTCTCACATTTGACCACTAAACATTGTAACAAAACGACCTTTTGTTACGAAGGGATCGCCTTGCAGTACTGACTGATTTGATCTGACCAGAATTTCAAGTAAGTGAAAATAGAGAAGGTTTTCAAGTATAATTGGTAAATTCAGACACCATCGAATCAGGTGCATTTATTTTCCGGTTCAGTGCAATGGACTCTTTGTAAATTTGTAGCCCACATTTAGGCGGAAAAATATTCGTTTGTTGATGAATTCTCTGAAGTAAAATATTTTTTTTTAAAAAGTGAAACCATTAAAGCACGCAAAAATGTGGAAGGAAAAATTGGTTTGTGAGTCATAACTTAACCCACTTGGCCTTGCAGAAACCTGTATGGATTACACAAATTTACACAATCTGGAAAGGTTTCTCCAAGTGGGATGAGTTATTACTCCAAATTTTCCAACCGATCCGGTTCAGGCATCTACTGCCCACAATCTAAAGTATCTAAATCCTTCACACTAGGTAGCACTGCCTCCATTTTCCAGGCGGAAACTTTCGGCATCTCACAATGCTCCAAACTCATGCTAGAAGATAATACAAATAGCAAAGGCATCTGGTTCTGCTCCGACAGCCAAAGTGCACTACAGGCTATCGGGGCAAATAAAATAAACTCAGCCCTCGTCCTGGATTGCTCCGATAACCTTAATCGTCTTGCTACCACCAATTCGGTCACTCTTGCATGGGTCCCAGGACATAGTGATATCATCGGTAATGAACTAGCCGATCGTCTGGCTAAAACCGGAGCAACAGCCTCATTTATGGGACCCGAACCCATACTTAAAGCAGCGCCATCTTATTTTAAAAACTTTATAAAAAATTGGGTGCAAATCTCCTTTAAAAACCACTGGTCAGCTGTTAAGAACGCTTCATTCGCAAAAGAAAGCATTAAGATTAACCCTAAAAACTCAAAATACATTATCTCTCTAAGCAGAAGAAACATTAGAAGAATCACAACTGCGTTAACAGGACACAGCGGTCTCAACAAACACTTATTTACAATGGGCGTGGTGGAAGACCCTCATTGTCCTAACTGCGGCGATGTCGAGACAATGGAGCACTACCTGTGCAAGTGCCCGGCGTACATTACAGCCCGATCGAAATCATTTGGCGCGTATATCCTGCCTCACAATAACATCTGGAGTCTATCTCCTCAAAGCATCCTGGACTTTCTCAATCAAACTACTAGATTGTAAATAGTCCGGCGTGGGTACGCACAACAGGCCCACTAGAGGCTTAGGTGCCAGGGTATTTACCCTACCCACTTACACTAACTAACTAACTATTACCCATAAACCAATTTTTCCTTTAAATGTAACACATTTTTGCTTCACTTTTTCAAAAAGAGATTTTTGTTCATAGTCCAGGGGCCACAGAACATCCTGTGTCCAAAGTCCAAAAAAAAATATTTTACACAAATCTATTTATCTGAAAACTACCAAAAAGTAGTGAAATAGGGTGAGTTCAAAAATTTGTTTGATTTTGGTCACGATTTTGGACCACCCTAAGGGGTTTGAAACATCCGAAAAAATTCCTAGATATAGGAAATTTAGTTTCCAGTGGATTCCATACTTAATTTCATTATATACCTTGCCGTAAATGGCTAAAAAAAATCAAAACGGCAACTCTGCATTTTGGACTTCTCCCCTTTTTTCTCGAAAATGACCACGAACTCAGCCTGGCACCCGAATTTTTCGAATTCAGCATATCAAACTCTATCAAGATCAATCAACACATTCTTCTCCCCTTTCATGGACACAGGATGTTCTGTGGCCCTTGATTATCAGAGAAATCATCAAAAAACGGATATTGTTCCGCCTAAATGTAGGCTACAAATTTGCAAAATGTTCATTGATTGCTTTTAATCTGATTTTCAGGTTCAGATGAAGGGATATTATACTAGTTCCTGAATCTTGATACACCGACAACCATACGGAAGAAAGATCTCAAGATTTAGAAACTTCTCTAAAAAAATGTTTCTTACCATAATAGTGTCAAGTACATGCAGAACGCAGAACTGATTTAACAAAATAAACGAGAGAAAAAAAATAGTCGCGAAAGAATGGGCGTCCAACTATTACAACGGAAAATTTATTACAATCTCAAAGAATATTTAAATTGAAATTTTTTCTACTTCCGTTGTATATATCAGTGCATATTCAGTGGAAACAGACTCTTCTACACAATTTTGTGATAGACATTTTGTTCTTGAATTGATTAAAATTTCCATAGAAAGCTGTGATAAATTAAACATTCTGTCGTCAGCTTTCGTTGACCTGGCGTAATGAAAAAAAAAACCTCGTCTATCCAAATTATCGGAATTAAATCAATAGTCAATACGTTTAAGTAATTAAAAGATCAAACAAATAACATTTCTGTTCTTCATCCCATCCGGCAGGTAGCCGAACCATCCATTAAATAGGTCGTCGAGCACATAAATTGTAATGTTCCACTGAATAAAAATGCCAGCACACATTTAACCGAAGTACATTGATCTTTGACGTTATACATTTGTATGGGGTTTTTATTTTGCTGTTGATCTTGGTTTTACAATAGCTCTGAATAAAATAGATAAATCCATTAGGTAATTTCAAAAGGAAATTTCCCAGACCGTTAAATTTTCGCATTGTAGAGCGTTCCGCAGTCTTTAAGCTATAACAAACATCCATAAAAGCCGTTATACAACCTATTAATATCCTCTGTATGACAAAGAGCATCACAGTCTCATAAAAATATTTACTATCAAAGAAGGGCATAAAATAAAAATTTCAAAGTCCGTTTTCTTGCTTTACATTCATTCTTCATTAGAGCGGTGCGCCGATGAACTGTCGATAGTAAACTTATCGAAAGAAAATGATTCGAAACTTTTAATGGAATCGTAAGATTCCATCGGCGAAATGATAATAACAGCCGTTATCTTCACTTGAAATGTGGAAATGTAACGCATAAACAATGTCGTTTCGTAAATATCTACAAACTGCACGTCAGAATAGAAATGTCAAAAAGAAATATTCGTATTTTCAGCCTATATCAATAGGGTAAAGAGTTTTACTCACTAGGCCCCTGGGAAATGAGGCCTTACTTCGTTGACATATGAACGTTAAAACTGATTTTTATGGGGCTTTGCGAGTAATCTACTATAGTTCGAACGAACATAAGAAACAACAAAAGATGCCTCGCAATCTCGCTCGCAAGTAATCTTCAGTCTAACCCAGTAGTTTAGACCATTTTTAAGGGAGCCATAGGTTTCATCACATTGTTTGTTGTCTCTGGGGGCAACTTTGAGAATGTTTCTAGTAACTGTATTTTCAAACGGCTTGGACAACCTAGAAAATCTGCTGTCAACAAAAACATCCTTAGAAAATAATTCTCAATTTTTAGCCACAAGATTATTCTATTATCAAAAATCCAGGAAAATCGTCAAACCAAATCCTTAAAAACCATCCGAAAACTAAAGAAAATCTTCAAAGATTCACAGAAAAATCATTAAAAGAAATCCTTACAGTGAACGACATCTCAAATGTCTCACTGTCATTTTTTTTCAGAGAATGTCATTGTGAATTTGCAATGACACAATAAAATTCTCAGAAAAATTTGACAGTGAGACATTTGAGATGTCATTCACTGTAGAAAACTAAACAAAATTCTTAAAAATACTCAAATTCAGAAAGGAAAATCTTTAAAAAATTAGAAAAGTTGTAAACTCCTAAAATCATAGAATAACCTCAGATAACTAAAGAAATCCTGGAAAATTTCTTATTAGATGAAAGTTTTTGGAAATACAGGAAAATCGTCGAAACTTTAATGGAGAATCCTTAAGAAATCCTAAGAAAACTAAAGAAAATCCTTGAAAATTCAGAAAGATCCTCAAAACTTTTGGTGAAAATCATTAAACTTTGATGGAAATCCATCTTTAATGTGATGAAAATTCTTGGAAATCCAGGAAAATCGTCAACAATTTAAAGGAAAATCCTTAATAAATCCTTTGATAAACTAAAGGAAATAATTGAAATTCAGAAAAATCCTCAAAACTTTTGGTGAAAATCATTAAAATTCGATGGAAATCCAGGAACGTCTTTAATGTGATGAAAATTCTTGGAAATCCAGGAAAATCGTCAACACTTTAAAGGAAAATCCTTAATAAATCCTTTGATAAACTAAAGGAAATAATTGAAAATTCAGAAAAATCCTCAAAACTTTAAGTGAAAATCATTAAAAATCGATGAAAATCCAGGAAAATTTTCAAAATTCCAACCGAAAATCCTTGAAAATCCGGCAAAAACTGATTCCTTTTCTGAAAATACTTCGACAACGAAACTTTCAAATAGCCACCTATCGTATTTTCGCCCAATGTCTTCAGCCAATAAGTTTTAAACCCGCGCCTGTGTGACACAAAGTACCGTCGCACACTTCTGTCCTTAATTTCTTTACTGTGTGATGTGTGTGTTTTACCGAGGGTGGTGGATGGGCGTACTTGTTTATTATCTATATTACGCTGCTATCCGCAATCGCCTTTACTCTCCATATACGTATAAAACATCAATTTCATTTTGTAGTTATCTTTTTAAAAAAATCAATGGGGAAAAAAATCAACACACACAGGTGGGTCAATAGAGTAAGTCACTTCAAATAATTAAATTTTCGTTTGGTTTATAAATTTCAATCTATAAAATTAAATGCAGTAAAAAAAGGGACGGTAAAATAAAAATAAAAATAAAAATAAAAAAATTCCCAAAATAGATTGTGATTTCATTTACCTTTTGTCTGCTGAAGCTGTAGTATAGCAACAAGACAAGATGCGACGGCTACAATTCCCATTTTTTCGTCATATGGAAAATTAAATTGTCTCTGGCACACTCACATTCATTTATTTATTTCACTTTAATTTTTGTATCATATCAGTATAAATTCAGTTAAAATTCAGTTTCGTTCTGTCGCTATGTTTGCGCTGTTTTTTTTTTTTTGTTGATATAACCGCTTTAAATCACCCCCCGAACGAGAACTTTAAATTATATCTAGGATATATATAAAATACAAAACAAAATTGTCAAGCAGATTTGTTCCCAACGGTTGATCGTTAATTTCAGAAAGATGTAGAACAATATAATACTCTCTGCACTGTGTGCTCGTCGTGTACATACTTACACACCGGCTACAAGAGTACAGCAGAGAAGGAAGAAGAAGAAAAAAAAAAATTTTGAGCATACACCTTATGCTCTATGCAATCACATCTTAAATTTCATAAAGCAATAAATTTACTGGGTAAACTAATAAATCCCTGGCTTTATGTGTTGAAACACAAAACAATGGTGACACTTTCGGTATTATTTCGTTATGGTTTGATGTGCTTTTCTTTTGGGGCCTCTCTGCTCTGCTTCTTGGCTTTTAAAGTGAGTGTTGTGTAAGCGAGGAGTTGATGGTGTTCGGCCAAAAGAATGAAAGAATCACTAAGCACACTAACAGATAGCTTGTGCTGGAAATTGCCGTGTGTATTATTGTTCGGGTGGTTTTACAACAATGTCGACCTATATGGGAAACAACACTGGCTCTCGCTCTGTGTCTGTGTATATGGGAGGTGTGTGTTTTTTTCTTCTTCTTCGTCGTGTGTATTCTATATATACTTGTTGTTATTCTCGTTCATAGTTGGTTTTGTACCGAGGAAAAAACATAAATATTTTTTGTTCTTTTTATATTTACGTAGATATATTTTGTTGGAATAAAGTCAAGGATAATTTATTTCAAACAACATGCACTGATACTGAAGTGGATTATTGTTATTACGAACGGAAATGGTATATGTAATGGAATGGATTTTGCTGATTTTCTATTTTGCACGCTTTTATAACTGGCAATATTTATAAGGAAACGGAGGGTTTACTCAATGGTTTACCATAAAGTTGGAAAATTTTAAAATTAATTTCACATTTTTGTCACGTAAATCTAATGAATAAAATTACGGGGAATAAACTGTTTACCAGACTGTAATTAGACGTTTAATCGTTTAGCTGTAATTCATCGCAGCAAATACGAAATAATTTATGCAAAATAGCTGGATATGATTTGTATAGCAATTCCGATTGTTCAGTTTGTATATTGTTTTGAAACTGTATAACTTTCTGTCGGTATCATGACTTGATGTATGTACGCAATTTTGCAGTTGGAACGGAAACGAGTCTGGACTAATATTCTCGCTTTTGGGAGACTCAAGCATAATGCTTCATTTAGACGATGAAGCAGACTCCATTTCTAACTGTGAGTTTAGCTTAAGAGATTGAGAAAGTGACACACAGCGGAAATCTTTGGCTAAAATTTCTCAATTTTGCATCGTATGGACCAAGCCAAAGCACCTAGTAGGGTCATAGAAAAATTAGAATCCTTCTTTATCTAAGGTATGGTTTCCACTCAACCAAAAGTACTCCGTTAAAGAGTCGTGAGAGAGCAAACTGTCAAGTAAACAAAGTAAAAATTAAAAAAAAATCAATTTTGTCTCTCACACGGAGTACTTTTTGAACGTTTCATAAAGAACGTTTCATTTATTGAACTTTTAGCTCTTTTTACATTGTCTTAAAATGTCAAACTTGCATTTGCTGCTAAGTTCTCTCGATTGAAATGAATCAATCAGAGAAAACTGGACGCAAAAGCAAGTTTGACATTTTAGGACAGTAATGCCAAAAGAGCTGACAACAAAAGAAATTGTTTTGACAATGTAGAAAATAGACATTCGCCCCCCGACCTCGAACTGTCAAAGTTTTTGTTTAAAAAAATTGTGCAATAAATTAATGTTATTGTTTTGTGGAGAAAAACGGTCAATCACAATTCGCCCCCAATTTTACGACACCTAACTATTCAACTTAAAATTTGCCCGCAAAAAAACAAACAAAAAATATGAAAATCATACAGTGCTTAACCTGTCATAGACGGCAAGAATAGTAACAGTTTTACTATCTGATCTATTACTTCATTTGATCAAAGATTTTCAGAGATTGATTTCAGAAATCTTTTACTTCATTTGTTTTGAATATGCTTTTTGCTATATTATAAGACGTCTTTAGTCAGAGCTTGTCGTTTATTATTAATGTCGTTGTCGATAACAGCCGTCTGACACATAATACCAAATCTTATCATTGAAATATAAGACAGCAATGATTTGTTAGGTGGAACACCAAGGCTGTACACTTTGTTTACAGCCTTGGTCAAACACTACATTACGAAATTAGATTGCTTGATCTTCGTCTACGATATTGTTATTTTATCGGAAGTATCAAAAAGTTCTATTTACTTCGTAGACACTACTCGAATCGAAGTTAAATAATGAAATTTCATTTTTCTTATAACTCGCTAATTCCGTTTTGACCACCAAAAAAATAGCTGATACGTGTGGTTAGTGTAACGTTTCACAGGAAAATACATGGTAAAACAAAAGAAGTAAAAGATTTGGTTTTAAATTGTTGAAAAAACATTATTGGATGTAAGTAACATACTTGATAGGTGGTGATATGATTGGTCTAGAAATTAGTTCATAATCATCTCTACAATGTAAGGTAAGCGGACGGCATTCATGAACTATCCCTTCCGAAACACGATAGAAGTGAAAAGAAAAATTGAATCAGAATTTGTTCAAGAATTTGATGTGGAGACATTAATTGCTCAGTTTTTTTTTATACCTTTCATATTTTCATCCCTGTCGTCTCAGGACGCTATACTGATTTTAATTACGTGAACGGATGTTCCGAACAGAAATTAAAACTGAAGCCTCTACAGCATTGAAATTATTATTATAATCCGTTCCTCTGTCTGCACCCTTTTTCGGAATAAATAAAATTTAACTGAATGTGAAAGTGTGATGGGTTGAGCCGAACTGTATATACACACCGTGCGAAACCTTTAGTCTCAGTCTATAAACATTTAAATTGTCGTCGTCTCGTCGCGCGCGCAAAAAAAAAACGAATTTCATTCCATCGCATAAAACCCCTATCCCTTTATAATTATTATCTTCTTTGAAAATAATTTCGGAATAAGACGCGACGACGACGACTCTATCTATGCCGGGATTATTTACCATTTTACTTTCCCTTCCACTTTTTCTCATTTAAAAATTAACTTGCAACTTATTAATTAGAGTTTATCTTGCGTAGATATATAATAAAAAAAAAATTGGAGAAGAAATTTAGATTTTATTTTCTGCGATATCAAACGAATTACTTTGCTTTTGAGTTGGGACTGACTAATTACCAAAGTTTTTTTTTTCGCTGGAAAAGTAAAATACTTTTTTAAGTTCAACACAACGAACGAGCTAAACAAAACTTTAAAGTTTTCTTGTGTGTGTCTATAGATCAACAATATAAAATATCTGTATATACGCTCCCATAGCCATACAGATGGAATTTCAAGTGTTATGGACTCTTGTGCATGCATAGTAGCAGCATGTACATGATTTGAGTTACGAAGAATTAGATATGGTGAAGATTTTGTTTTTCCATTTTCATTTTGCTGGGTGGTACATGGTTGAAATGTTTACTCTATGGTTGTACATCGGTCTACACATAGTATATGATAATGTATATTTACTCTACACAGCGTATTTTAAACAAAAGTAATGTAGGAAAGTCGCAAAGGAGTCGTTTTGAAGTTTTCTGCGAAAATGCGGTTTTTTCCGAAAATGTTATGAACTGCATGAACTTGGAGTGTATTGCAATAAAAGTAATTTTAGGTTTTGCTTTTGCTCTCTGGTTTTCTTTTTAGTGTTGTTGTCGTTTGGATTTGTAAGTGGACGCAAAACAAGACATGGAGTTGTTGATTACTTCATTCAAATACTGGTACATGAGCATAGAGTCAAGAACTTTCGGATCGTTACCCTTAACACACATTGTCGTTCTTATTTTTCGGTATTTTAATTTGATTTCGTATGAATATTAGTCCCTGTTCGCGAATTCATCAACATTATTTACCCATTACATCTTTACGTAGGAGCGGCACATCATTGCCATTAGCCAGAGACTGTTATTTGGGAAGACATTTTCTCCAATTTTCACAAATTTTCCACATTTTTCCAAATTTTTTTTTGGAAAATCAAAGAAATAGTTTTTCCTTAGTTTTCAAAAAAAACATAGCTAACGCCGACCCGTACGAAACACCTTCGTATCAAAAGCCTTTAATGTGAAACTCTTCATTTCTCTTACTTCATTTTCTTCTCTGCTGAAAAACTATTCTTCCTCTCAAATCACTTACATTATCCACTCTTTGCCTTGTTATCATATACAATTAAATTGCCGGAGGCAATATAGACAGCCCCGTACGAAGTCAAATTTCATAAATTCCTATTTAAACAGCTATATACCGCTTTATTTACCTATATTTCACTGTAAATAAACATTTCACAGAGGAATATGCTATTATATAGCTCTATATGCCTGTATATAGCTCAATATAGCTGTATATAGGTATATATAGATGTCCATATATGGAATCCCTGAAACTCCTCACACTTAACACATTATTTCCATGTTAACAGAAACTCTCTAAGCATCATTTTTCCCAAGATATTTCTATTTTACTAAAATCCAATATGGCCGCCGGCAGCCATTTTGTTAGGAGACCGGAAATACTACCGACGCTTTACATTCGTTAATACCTTTCAAACAAAAAAAAATTCATGAAATTCGGTCAAAATTTACTCGAGATATTGTCAAAATACACCACGTTCACTGTACTTCCGAGTAGCCAGATAAGAGCTCACTCCAAGAGACCTAGCTCACGCTCCGGAGAACAAAATTTCCCTGATTGGTACGGTCAATACCTATCTAATAAAGCTAAAACAGACGAAATATGTTCAAATGTGGCCGACCTACAAGCAAAAACTGCTTGCCGCCCTGTGCCTGTTCCACACCAAGGGGTCTAACTCACGAGTCGGTCATCCGATTTCCATAAACTTTTTTTTTGTCGATCGGTATTGTAAATACCTTTTATTTGACGTATCACTTACAAGTTTAACGTTTAAATGTCCGGAGATATCTTCGAAAAACCGTAAAGCACTTATTGGGCCACAGCTCGGGAGGGGTCGATCCAAAATCACTCATCTTCGAACTTAGCCTGTCTTTTGACATACAAAACGGGAAAAAAAAGAATTTTCAAAATCGGATGCGTTTTACTCAAGTTATCGTGCAGACAGACAGACGGACAGACGGACAGACAGACGGACATTTTTTTTTCGCGGATTTGGCATCTCTAGACAACCACAATAGGTTTCCCCTTACTCAGGGAGTCCAATTCGACGTGTTACAAACGTATGCGTAAACCTATAAGACCCCAGTACTTCGTACGGGTCTAAAAATCTAGAAATTTGGATAAATGTAGGAAAATCTGCGTAAATTTAGGAAAATGTCTTCCCAAAAATTAGTAACACAAATCTTCAAACCCTTCGCAAGCAGTTAATCTGCATCAATGAAAACGATGCACGATGATTTCCGCCTATCGTTGTCTCATATACTAAAATATTCTGTTAAAACAAATGAAGTAAAAGATTCCAGAGCGATACATCGACCGGTTCCAAAAAAAAGGTTAAAAATAGTGGTGTAACTTGATCAGGCCACACGATCCCAATTAACCAAATTCTTCCTTTCCGAAAATTCGGAGTTCCTTCGGAAACGAACAATAGCGACATCTATTGTTCGTTTTCCGAAGGAATTCCGAATTTTTGGAGAGGAACAATTTGGTTAATTGGGGATGTAGTGTTGTTTTTAATGCTTTTATGCAACTTAGCATCGTAATGTGCAAAATTTGCAAACTTTAGATGCCTCTGTTGCATAAATCGTGGTATGAATCTCGGTGCAAAATACTTTATTAGGCTCGCGATGTGTATTATGACAGATCCTAAAACAAAGACTCCCTTTGCAGGTTTCACCTCCCATTGAACTAAAAATTATTTTCGAGGATAAAAACATAGCTGAATTGAGTTCGTACTGCTTTGAATGTCTGTATGAACAATAACCGACCCTCCTGCGCTCAGTTGATTACTATAATGATGCATGTGGAAGAAGCATAATCTGTTTGTTTGATTCAATTTTAGTGACATTTCCAATGGGAAATCAGAGCGAATAGTTTTGATTGCTAGTGCAATACACTGGAGAATCTCCGGTGGATATCGAATGCCGATGCATTATCGATTATTATCAGCCTAGTATGTTCGTATTGCATTTTGCCAGGTTGCAGTTAAACATATGCGACATATTGGTGAAGGACCACTTTTCTTGGGACAAACAAAATTTCCTTCGAATTGGTTGAATTTGCCGAAATATAAAATTGGCCGAACTTTCGGACCTTTCTACGTGGAAATCGTTTTGAGTAGAGTCAAAAGGCAGCATGTGAATGCCAGTCTATTTCCATTGAAAGTCAGCTATCATCAGAATTTGCCGTCTATCCGGCCTCACCATATTTTAACATTCCTTTGTCGTTGTGCAACGAAGATTTGAACAAAATTGAACGGGCAGGAGGCACTAAATGTACATAGCAGACATAAAAGTATACTGAGCCAAAGTGGAAGTGTGAAATAGCACGGATTGCCGTTTTTCACACATGTCGCAAATATTACCGCTGGCCATACTTTAGGGCGGGTGTAAATATTTTGTAGAAATGTAACATGTTCCTAAGTAAATAATTAAATGTTATCCGTCAGGTGTGTGGTAAAATCTATCCAGAGCATGAACACTGCAAACCATAGGATCTTTTTCGAATGTCAGAAAGAGTACACCCAATTATCTCTACGATGGCCATGTCAGTTACTACATTATGTTCTGGGCCTAACAAAATTTAAATACAAAAGAAAACGAACCATTTCACTTATGTGTAGACTGAACAGAAGTAACTAATCCTACTAAATGCCAAACAAATGTACAAACAACACACATTACCGTCTGATAACTGTTTAAAATGACTTACGTCGACAATAAGACATAATACATAACATAAATGGTGAAATATACAGACGGTTGAAGATCCTTTAAATGGCAATTTAGAAAGGAAAGCGGGAAAAAAATGAATTGAAAGGAAAACTTTGACTTCAAATTGGATAATTTCATTCTTTAAGGCTTGATTTCCACTTACCAAAAAAGTACTCAGTGTGAGAGACAAAATTGAATTTTTTCACTTTTTGTTTTGTTTACTTGACAGAGCGTTCTATCACGGCTCTTACTCGGAGTAATTTTTGTTGAGTGGAAACCATACTTAAGACTTGATTTCCACTTAACAAAAAGTACTCTGTGTAAGAGACAAATTTGTTTTTTTTTTCATTTTTGCTTTTTGTGACAGCTTGCTCTCTCTCGGCTCTCTCACTGAGTACGTCTCTCCGATTACACTTTAAACAATAGAAAATAGGCGCGGTTTAGCTATACAGGGGCAAAACGGAATGGTTTTTTTGTAAGTGGAAATCAAGCATGGTTTCCACTCAACAAAAAGTACACTGTGAGAGAGCCGTGAGAGACTGAGCTGTAAACAAAACAAAAATTAAAAAAAAAAATCAAATTTGTCTCTCACACTGAATGCTTTTTTGGTAAGTGGAAATCAAGCCTTAAGAATGAAATGTTTTGCATTTACCAATTCAATATTACCAATGTATAATCCCACCGACTGTGTATGCAGATAATCGGTTGTATATTATGTTCGGAGCCAGTTAGAAGCCCACATTAGCACCCGCCCGACCCCTTTGGCAAAAAAAAAAACTATTACATTACAACGTATGTGTATCTCATTTCGATGAATAATTTAATTTAAAAAGGGGTTTTTTTGCTTCCCTATATAACGTGGAAAATAAAACCGAACGGTGTGTATTTATATGACGAAACATTAAACATCTGAAAAACGGTATTTCGTACATGATAAACCGACATACATCTTCATCGTACATATACGTATACGTACACAACAAGACTATTTAACAACAATTTCGTATGCAAAACTTTACCAATTTATTTAACTTGTTTTTCCATAAGGGCGTTACTTTTCTACTTTTCAACAAGAGTTCAAAAATATACACCGTGGGCCTTTCGACATTATAATTCTAACTATAAAATCCAGCAATTCAGCAATTCTATATAATACTTTTCACTGCTAACTACTCGTGAGTGGGTATAGGTTGTAAAACGGGAAAATAGTTATTTATTTTCCAAACAACATTGGCCGTGTGTATGTGTGTGTGGTGTTTATCTGCACGTGATTTATTTTAAAATTTTCATTTTCGAGAAAGAAACCTGAAACTTTGAAATGAGTCTTTTTGGGGGCCAGGGTTTGTTTGGCGGGTCGTTTTTAGTCGTCGAAAGCAGTAAATTTCGAATGTCTGTCGTCTTAAGAAATATATTGGCATTGAGATAATGAGTTAGGTCGGGGATGACGATAAATGTGGTGATACGAGTCGGAAAATACAATTATTTTCTTAAAAATAAAACCCACATGCAGAACCGTGTATATAATACGGCACGGCGATCATGATACGTGTAGTATGGCAATATTATACATGGTTAAAATAAATTGTATATAAACCATGCTCTACCACCTCTATCATAAATTTCTTCAGATCAGTGCACAAATTTACTTCATTTATAAATATGCACCGAGGGTGCCTTTATATTAAACTTGAAGAAAATATATATCGAAGAATTATATGCAATTTGTAGACTCGTACCCGAGACGGTAGGCTTATTTAATGAAATATTTATGTTGTAATCTTAGGAGAGCTGTCCGTTGGTGTACACAGGCGGGTATAGTGTTTAAAGGGCGTTTAAAGTTGAGTATGGTTAACGTGAAAGCGTAACTTCGCTGTAGTGATTTTGCAACACTGCAACAATTATAGTCTCCTGTACGTTGGTATGGTTTATGGTTCACCATTCGATCAGTGTCATAGAAATCTGGAAATTTGCATATAACGCCACATGAGAAACAAAATTCTGGCGTGCCTGACAGCTCAAATATTTCTTTTCCAAATTGTCACAGGCTCCACAGGACCTTTCAATAATAATTTTATTTTAAAATTTCATTCTTCATAGTCGTAAGGCATTTGTTCGATCCGGTGGTTCGATCCGATAGAAATGTAAGTTTTCTTACGTTTTGCATTAAGATGCAGTTGAAAAATACCACTTCCCATCACGAGTGGTGCGAGTGGTACTGGTATGATGTTATAAGAACTCTATACCTTTTTTCACACGAACTAGTTTAGCGAATTATAATTGAAATGAAATTTTATTTCATCATTTAATTTAGTTGTGGGTCTGTGAGCGTGGGTGAGCTACCACAAGAGCTAACCTGAATGTTTGAAAAAGCTCTAACGATAAGATCATTGAATCTGTCACTTCTTTTGAACAAGATATATAATTTCATCCATAAAAATCTTCTACTTCATTTGTTTAGCAAACAATTTTCTATATAAGGGAAATCTAATCAGAAACTATGCCAAATTATAGAATTGAGAGATGAGAGATGCCTTGTGTTTAGTGTAGATCTAGTGAATCACATAACAGTCGTCATACATCGTTAAATAAATCTGTTCGGTGTTAAAGTGATGTAATATTGGCGCTAAATGAAGAATGTAACTTGAATCTAAAAATTTATTGAAAATTCTGTCGTGTCTGACTTAAACACAAAATTTTGAAAATAATTTGGATTTTCTACTGACTGATGTTAAGGTCTTCCATCCTATCGGCTTGTGTAATAATACAGTTTGTTCATTTCATTTTTACACAGTTTCTAAAGATTGTCGATATGTCAGAGTTTTTAATGTACCCAGTCAATTAAGTTCTTCCCAAATTGCGCAATATTTAAATTCGCGATAGAAATTTTAAATTTTGCGCCAAAAATTCATAATTTGGGAAGAACTTAATTGACTGGGTACATTTAAAACTCTGACATATATAAAACTGTGTAAAAATGACATGAACAAACTGTATAGCATTATAGTATTCAAACCCTATGTGAGACTGATATGCTACTCAGGCTCTCGGTCTTTAAATTGATAACAATTCTTAATATTCTATGAGAATGAACGAACGAATAACATATTGAGAACTGTCGTTGCGAGTGTAGGCCATAACCTGTTGTCTTTTTTTTTGTTAATTTCGTAATATTCAAAAAACTTTAAGACATACTGTTTAGCTTTTTAGGTCAATAACGATAGACTTATCTGTTAATATTTTAACCTTTTTTGACGCAATTACAAGTAAAATTCATTTTGGATCGTGGAAGTGCTTACTGGAGATGTAGTTTTTTCCGCTTACCTTATCACATTCAGTGCCAGTGCATTTCAATCAGAGACATTACAGAACCGGTTCAGATGTAAAATTATTCGAAATATCTAGTCTAAAAAATGTTTTGCAAAGAACGTATCTTATTAACTTTCACCAAATCAACTACGTACACCTTTTTCCCTAGTAGAATTTAAAAACAAAAAAATTACCCCGATAATGACAACTGGGTCTTCACACACAAAAAAAGAACAATTACGAGGAAAACTATCAGAGTTAATCCGTCAAAGCCACACGTTGGTTATTTGAAGGAATTTTCATTTCGATATTATAAACGGCCGTTCGGAAAATTACAACATTCGAACCAATAATTTAGAAAATAATAGCACACACACTGACCAGGAATATTCAATTTCTTTGACAAAATAATTATGGTTTCGATTTCAATACAACAAAGGCAAGAAAGAAAATTAATTCTCGGGTCAACCAAACCTTTAATGCCATTTCGACAGTAAAGCTTTAATTACAGGAGTGCTCTATTGTAATGTCTAATAATAAAAAAATGAAAATGAAAAAAAAAAAACAAATTGCCATCCCCCAACCGAAAACCTTGAATCTTTATTTATAAACGGTTTTTTTTCGTTCATCAAAATTAATAACGAAAAACATGCCTGGGCAGTGGAACTATAATAAAAAAAAACCTTTTTTTTTCATTTTAACTTCTATGACACGCATGCAGATAGAGAGGAGGTTTACAATTTGTTACCGAGAAATCGTCTAAAAATGTGCCCCGTTCGTAAATTAAATAATTTTCACTATCATACAGGACATTTGGATTTATGAGGAAAAATGATTTTTATGCAAATGACTTTATGAGCAAAAAAAAATATTTTTTTTTTATATTTCATTGTGCATCAAAACATTTTTAAAATATCAAAGAGAATTGTGTGACCCAATTCAACGCTTTCATATTATTAAAACGTTTCTTCAATTGCAAAACGAAAATTCATTTCGTTTCTCATATAAATTCTTAACGTTTTTTTTCCCTTCTTCTGCTCTTCTATATATATTGTATTCTTCCTCGATTCGTTTTTCCAGTTTTTTGATTTTCAAAATTCAAACCGTTTCCTCGATGGTCGGGTATAGAGTAATTTTACAAATGATCTTGATACTTGTTCAGTGTACGGTATAGACACATAGTGTTTTGGAGGATATATGTAGAGAGATAGTCATACCACAAACTTGTTATCATCGAGGAATGATATTGGAGGAAGACGAGTAAGTATAAATTGCTTTCTGCTAACACAGAGCAAAAAATATTTTTTTTTTATTTTTTTTTGGAAATCATATTTTATATGCCAGTCCAAATTTTGCTACGTTCGTTTCGGTTCTCGTTTTTTTTTTTTTGCTATCATCAACCTAATACTTTTTTGTGCAGATATATAGGCGAGATGCTGTGTGATGGGAGAAAATTGCACTGACTTAACGACCGCAAAAATGAAATTGAATTGAAGGGAACTATTATTTTTTGATAGAGTTAGTGTAGCGTAAGCACTTGTACAAATTGTGTTTAGAAATTTTGATATAGTCGAAGAATATTTCTCTTTTATGCTATTCTACCCTCGCACAATTTACTTCTTAACTTTCGATTTAAAGCGGACAATTTTGCAGTATTATTGAAACACAGTCGAAACAGAAATAAAATTAATTTTAGCAAATTATTAAATTCAGTTTTTTACACACACCGTTAAAATATTGACCACAAATTTGATTTAGAGTCCATTCACAGTGAGTTTGCGATAAAATCACCGAACCGTTTATTCACTAATTTTCAAAATTAACAGCAAGACACAACCCCATAGCATGTGCACATTGTAGTTACAACCCCAACAAAAACCGCACAGAGAATATAATTTGTGTCTTGCCACAACGACCCGTTAAAAGCGACTGACACAAAAAACATAAATGTTTACAATCACCGCCGCATATATATCGGCTGGAAAATGTTTTTATTTTTTTGGGAAAATTGGAGGTTCCCGTTTTCGTCGATGTCGATGTCGGAAGGCAAATATCACACACAAAATTCAGTCGGTATATGCATACGAAACACTCACACACGCCGAGACAGAGAATCTATGTTCGTTTAACAGGTTCGGTGCACGAATGAAATCACAATAAAATTGTGTGGAATTGAACTTGATATCACTTGATAGGTTCATGCCGAAAGATACTGGTGAGTTGTAGTAGTGTAGCACATGATAATAGCCTGGAGAAGTTTTGTTTATTTTTTGTTTACACAAGCTAGAAGCATAGCGTTTCCACGATTACGGTGCGATGTTTTTCGTTTCAGTTTTGGTGAGTTTGCTCCGTTCCGATGTGTGTGTTATGTTGCGGAATGTGTAGAAGGAGAAATCATATTCGTCGAGTTGTCGGAAAAATGAATGAATGAAATTTTAGGCTAATCAAATCCCAACAAAAGCCTGTAAAAAGAAAAGAGTGGCGCTATCCTAGTGCAACTTCTAAAATGTTCTTCGCAAATTGTTGACTTCATATAGAAAATCATGTTAAAAAATTAGCGACAAACAGTTTCGCTTCCCATTCATTTTAGAAGATACACTTTTCTCTTTAAAAGGGTTTTTGTTGGGATATCACTTGTTTTGGAAGTTTTAGGTCGAAAATTTGACGAAATTTGAAAATTTGACGAGAAATTAAATTTGAAAAATGTCGAAAATTACGGAAAAAAACCTCACATGCCATAACACCAAAAATTCATACCAGTCATTCTCCGTGCGAGGAGCCAGAGTTTCACCAATTAAAAGGTCTCTATCTCCCCTCTTCCTTGATTGATTTGTGTAGTTTCTGTTCCTCGTCGAGAACTTTAATTTAAGCTATAAAACAACGTCCCACGTACGACATAATATCCATAAATCCAGAAATATAACTGAAGAACCGTTCCCAACCCTCAAAAAAACCCTGTAAAATGGCACTTCAGGGCTTTCAAAACGATGGATCTCCTATGAATTTTGAACCAATTTTATCGAGTAGCGCCCAAAAGCATTTCTTCGTTTGCCTTTTTCTTACAGAATGGGCTAGCGCCACGGACTATGCTACCGCTCCGCCCATGATGTTTTGCCGTTGAATTTTGAATTTCGCCCGTACGGACGAATAGTACTCTTATAATACTACGACTATTCGCCCGTACGAATTCTGTTTAAATTGCACCAGTGTGAGTTTCTGGGCCTTAGAATCATAATTCGACGTATTTCGTCATTGCACCTACGATCGAAAAGTGATTGCTAAGAAAAGCTGAAATTGTTGTAATGTTTTTGTTTTGTTTTTGAAAACGTAGTTCGTGACACGTCTTAAGCTTGTCCTAACGAGGCGAAGACGAAAAATACTATTTGCATACCAGAGTCTTCCCATGTCACTTTCCATGAATCTTTGGTGTCGAAGATGTGTTCGTGTACTTGCGTTGCTGTGGCGATAGACGGTTTCCGGAATTACAGCCGAGAGGTATGTTGGGAATCGACAGGACTTTTTGGTATTCTCTGGAAAAGCGTGTTGCCTTCTTACTTCTGGTGGTGCTTTATCACAGAGAGCGTAGAGCCATGGCAGAGGTTTGGATCCGACCGTACCAGTTACGATTCAATGACTTCGTTGAGTTGTGTGTCTACTTTTTGTGTGTGTGCGCTGTTTATCCACGAGGAGCAGCAGTATTCATCGTATTCATTGTTTGTTGGCACGATGCGGATACACCCCAAGTGGTGCCGGTTAATTTGTTCAGCAAGTTTTTTCTTGTGCTGATTTTCTTCTTGTTTCAAAGTTAGCGAACGGTCGAGCGTGACTCCCAAATAGGCTGGATTGAATTAGACACGACGCGTTGAACCAGATTCTTAGCTCTAAGGAGTCTGCGCGGTTGTTCAGGTGAAAGGCCGATGCGACGGTTTTCGATGCGTTTGGAATTAATCTCCACTTCCGGCAGTATTAAACGTAATTTACCATGTCTTCGTTCAATGTTTTGTTCAATTCTTGGAATTTTTTGTGGTGGAACGCATATGCTTTGTCATCGGCGTACAAAAACTTGCGTTTGCGTGTGCAGTTTCGATGTAATTGGTGAGTGAAAGGACCTGGTCATCGCATCTATGTCCGGTACGGAAACCACCTTGGTCATCTAGCAGGATTGTTTCAATTTCCATTCGGTTGTACAGGATACGTTCCATTAATTTTAGCGTTTCTGGTTTTTCTTCGTTCTTGTTCGGTTTTAGAAGTGCCATTACTTTTGTTATTTTGAACGCTCGTGGTGGGATGTTCGTCTTGTTTATGTTCGTGAAGAAGCCTGCAAGCTATGTTCTGCATCTGGGTCCAGAATTCTTCAGAAATTCTGGGTGGATCGAATCGGATCCACTAGCTCGTCCGTTTTTCATGATATTTAGAGCCTCGTCGTGGAGAAACATCTGGAGATTTCGCTACTCTTTGGTGTCTTTTTTCTTCCTAATCACGATTTTTTTGGTTATCCGGCTCAGGAAATTTCTGTCGTGCGGAGCTTTTAACGTTTGTACCAATTTTCGTGCGATTCTATTCGGTTTCATTTTCGTTTTTTTTTACTAATCAAAGCTCATGCTTTTCTGCTCGATCTGCATGTCCATGCTTTCAACTGTTTGAGTCAACTTTTTCTTCCTCGTTTCATCCAATTATTTTAGAAGCTCCTTAGCTGCTCCGGGACTTTAATTTTCCTTAACCTCATTGTGCAGCAGTACAGACGGTTGCTCTCTTCGCACCAGCACCAGCACGGAATGTATTCCTTCCTATTAAAATTTCTCTTAAGCTATGTGTGCCTGTTACTTCTCTTTGATCGAAAAATATAGTAAAATCCAACTCATTCATTTGAATTCCTTCCTATATCTTCTGGGCACGTACTTTTTGGCTGTGGTGACGATCATGTTTGTAAACGGTGGCGATACATATATCATTTCGCTTAATTCAACTTTATTTAAGTATAATGTTTTTCAAAGAAATAGTGTCAGTATTATAAGGATGCTAATCGCACGTACCGGCCGGCCAAACATCATCACTGTGGCAGGTGGCTGTACGTGCGATTAGCATTCTTATAATACTGAGACTATTCGTCCGTACGGTCGATTAGTATGCCTATAATACTAAAACTATTCGCACGTACGGACGAATAGTCTACTTATACTACTGACGCTATTCGCCCGTACGGGCGACTAGCATCTACCAAAACGCACATAGCTCTATGCCCTTTCCTCCTGTAACACTTTCAGTCGCCCATCTTTCTATAATAACAAATATTCCTCGAACTCTGTGCGTGACAAATGTGATATTGATACAGACCATCTGCCCAAAACAGACATTGACTCTCACACCAATTAAAAAGTGATTAACTTGGCTCAGTTGATCCGAGCGCTAAAATGAATTACAGGATTCAAAAGTGAGCACTAGACACTCAATTTATCTAAAATTTCTACCGATTTGTACATTTCGTTGGCAAAGGATTTTCAGAAGAAATTCCTCTGAGGATTTTCAATTATTTTCTGAGAACTTTCACCTATTTTCTTGAATTTCCTATTTCGGTATTGAGGATTTCCATGGATTTCATATTCTAATCAAGTGATTTTCTAGAAGCTTTCAAAAACGTTCAAAGTATTGATTTGCTAAGGATTTTTTGTGGTTGACAGAGGATATTCTAGTTCATCCGACCTAGATTTTTACAATGTCCAAAATGAACATTTTCTGTGTAGTTGGACATTACAGGCTAACATAACACTTGTAAATGAGACAATAAATCGCTTTGAAATCTTGGCATTACTGAAGGTTCATTGAACCATATTTCGTCTGGTTTTTATGGAACTTTTTTGACCTTTTTCTCTGGAGTCTAGTACCCTGTGCTCAAGGTTTTTCAATTTTTTATTTATCTCATGAGTATGACGAGCTGTGAAATTGAAATTTTTTCTAGAAAATGGAAATTCGTTTTTCCGGCCGGAAAAGCGGTTTATAAAACATGTAAAGTCAAACAACTCCTGAGCATGACAATATTTTTCGAAAATTTTCGTTTTTTCATTAAAGCTTGATTAAATACTAATATTTCGAGGAATAATATTTTCTTTGTGAAACAAAATGCTGATGCTCTTTAACACCAAAATTTCTATAATTAATTGTTACGTAGATGCTATTGGCAGGCCATTTCACCTGCAAATAGTCTTTGTAAAAGGAAAAATGCTATTGGCAGGCGCCTGTCAATAGCCTCCGTAAAAGAGAAAACAGTATTCGCAGGCAAGTTCGCCTGCCAATAGCATTTTGTTTAAGAAAGATTCTATTGGCAGGCGACTGCGAATATTCACTACGTAATTGTTATGCTCCGGATTTCTCTACTAAAATGTTTATAATTTGATTTGACGCCAAAATTGTTTTAAATAACGATCACTTACTGCACAACGCATTTCCTGATACTTGTTTTACATCGAGTACATAGCTATGGAACCTTGTGGTTTTACGAGCTTTTTCAAATTTTATGGATTCTTTTCTGGGTTATTGTCATTCTTGACGTAATCTGAGATCAGTTCCTAAAAACTGATCATTTCGGTTAAATCCATAAACTTCCAGGTCCGCTGTATTCCCAGCCATATAATTCTGACTAACAGGATTCAATTTCTAAATAATGTGACATTTTGTGTGTGGGGTTGTATTTAGGCGACAGCTCCATATGATCACGTAAGTGCCTCAAATGCCCTGACGCAAAGATCAAAAGTTTTTCAACATTTAAATTCTCTTCTCTGGCCATTCTCTAGAATGAACAATGTGTCCGAACTGGTTTTTTCAACTTTAGAAGAAAAACGTTTTCTCCTAGGGTGGTCGCGGAATATATTTTCGCGAAATTGTTATTCTTGCGACTTTACCCGCATCCATAAAATGTGTAAAATGATTGAAATGTTACCGCTGCGAAGCAATTTTTACGTTATATGTTACGGAAAATGATTGCATCCTGTGAACGCGATGTATATTACGTTCATTGTAAAGATGTTTTCGATTAAGGAGTCATAAATTATTCAGAACATAGCATCTCTGTTTCCGGCACCTGTTTAAGTTGTACTCCACTAAGAAATGATCGCGCGATGCCCCCATCTAACATAATATACACCAACCGAAAATAATAATAATAAAAAAGACGAAGAAAAAGACGAAGCAATACCCCGTTCTCATCTTATAAAAAAGCATACACTTCGTTAAAAACTACAACTCATTGTTATTTATCTTTGAATGTAACAAAGTTTTCGCTGCAAAGGAAGAAACGAAAATATTGTTGTACCTGATAAACACACGTATAGCATGTGTAGCGCTGAACGTATATTATACATACGTATATAATATTATACTTCATTCTCTTATATCGCAACACAGGAATTTCCTTGCAGCGTGTCATAAATCTTTCGTTATTTTAATCTCAGTGCATGGGTATATGAATGAGTGTAACGTGTAACGTACGGTTATTTTTTGATCATGGCACGGCGTAAGTATGTTGCCGTGACGCAAGTGTCAAACGAATAAAAAATGTAAAAAAAAAGAATTTCGACGACGAGGATCAAGGCACGATGTGCGACGCATGTCTGGAACAACAATTTTACATTTTAAATTAATATTTTCAAAGACGAGAAATGCAGGAACCGTTCAACTTCTTGGATCAAAGTTGTAGTAGTGATGACAGCTAATGTACAAGTAACATGCTCTCTGCAACGTATGTTTAGTAAGCTTTCTATTGATGAAAATTGTCGATCACGAATACGACATGTAAAGCATCAATGGGAACATGTTAGATGCGCATTATCATCTTGATCTTGACTCATTTCATCCATTTTATACTTTATTCTAACATATACATAAGACATTCGACCACTGTTTTGATGTGAGAGAAAAATACGTCTTAAAATGCAGTTCAAAAATACCACTTCTCATCATCAACACTATACCGATTTACACACGAACAAGTCTAGCGAATCATAGTCGAAATGAAATTTCAACTCATCACCAATCTTGCTAACTCGTGGCAAGTCAATGGTATATATTAGTAGATGTTTACCAAACTAGGAATGTTCTTCGGTCCAACGAGCCCACTCACATCTAGATCGCGGATATTTAGCGGCCGGTAAAATGAGTCCAAGAAACACCAATTTATCGACCTTTGAAGACCTACCAGCAGCTAAGGATGACTTGGGACTACCTGAGGCATGTTTTGAATTCCTCAGCCCAAGACCTTTCGGTAGAGTTAAACGGTAGAGTTGGAAGAAAAAGTTACGCCGCATGGGATCATTCATAAGTTACGTAATGTTCTTAACAAACTCGTCTATAGTCGTGAATTGGGGGAGTAGAACATGTTTTAACTTTGCAGAGAGTACATATTTATCGAGTCTTTTAAGGTCTCTACCAATACACTAAAACATACTTCAAAATATCCCATTCCATACACAATTTGTTCCCACTCAAAACTATTAAGAAAAAATATTCCAAAATAATTTTTCCGCATGAGAAGCTCAGTATTGTAGATATTGCTTGCCTGTATATCAATTGTATTAGAAGTTGATTGAATCACTTGCGTCACGCATTACTCTGTGAAGAGTCTTTTTTGACTGATATTATTATGAGTAAGAGAAAAGCTTGACGTGATAAAAATAAATTTTCATGAAAATGTGCCGGGAAAAATCTTTTTTTTTTATTTTATTTTTGTTAAGTTAATGTTGTTACGAGATAATAATACAATAAAAAAATATTATATCGTGTGTATGTATCTGGACGTACTTCAGTCATGTTAAATTTGAATGGCTCCCTCTTCGTTTCGTTTTGTCTGTTCGCCGGATGAAATTATTATGAAAAGTTCCGGGCATCATTTCTCTACCACTTTTCAATTATATGGCACGGTAAAAATGTATATAAAATTTAATCAGGAAAAATATACCACGTAAATTAACAGCAAAAAGAAAGAAAGGAAGATGAAAAAAAAAACCGAACACCCCGTTCGCTTCAAACAAATCCTTTTATTCGTACACAATACCAATTCCATAAAAGGCCATTTATTATAATACCCTCACCTAGTCACCTATTGAAATTTTGTGAAGTGGAAATTAGTACCATTTTCTAGTATCTACAACCAACATTTATACCAAGTGGCTTTGCAAACAAAAGCACCAAAATTACTTCTATAAATTATGCGGTACTTTCGGTTTAAGTATATTTGAAGGCACTCCAAGTTGGGCTATATGTGCGGGGGTGTATTATTTTCACCTGACTTCATGAATAAATTCATTTAGACAAAAGCGATTTTATTTGCTTGCATTCAGTGCAATGATGATTTCTTTTTTTTTATTTACAGTGTGTTTGGTACCCATGCTCCATGCAGAGATAATGAAAGGAACATTTGAATAAACTTCTTCGGTAATAATAATTAATGGCGGCGTATACCCATACCGACAAAAATATTGTTTTCGTATCGGGAATTCACTGAAATTTATTATTCTTTCCTTGAAATCATTCGAATTGTGACAAAATGGGACACTGCAAATTGAAACGAAAAAGTTGCGGCAAACTGACTGTTTTGCAGACGGCTGTATATCGGGTCTAGATCGAAATAAGCTCAATAACGAAACATCATCGACTATAACAATAGAAACTACAGATGAAATGTAGCAAGTAATGGACGAGGGCGGATAAACTAGAAAATCCTTTTTTTAAATTTTGGAAAATCCTTTCATAAGAAATTCCTCAAAATCCTCTTAAATCATAGACCATCTTGAGAAAACCATTGACAAGTCCTCAGAGGATTTTCTTTTAAAAGAGTAATGTTGGTTTAACAGAGGATTTTATTGTCATCGACGAACTAGGAGTTTGATGAATTGAAAAGATCTAGCAAGGGCAAAACACTATCGATAAAAAGTAAGAATAACAATGGACCAAGGGCTGATCCTTGCTGACCCCTTCGATGTTGAGTGTTTTATGTGCGTTGAGTAAATGGTATCTTTTATCACTATATATAGTGACAAAAAGGATTTCCTTTTAACATTTTTTCACTAGTGAAAAAACGCACGAATACGAATACGAAACCAGTGAAATTATAAATGGCAAAGAGATTTTACGACGAAATTGCAAACGTTTTATGCAACACGTTGCGAAAGTGAGTGTTTTTGTCACTAGATGTGAAGTTATCAAACGAGCGAAACGAAATTACCAACTTCTTCTGGTTGTGTTGCTTGACTTTAACCACAAATAATAGTAGGTTACAGTGCATGCTGCGAAAATGATTCATTACATGGGGGAACAGTTTTGAGATACGAGCAACTCACAAGTGTGTGTTTAAGCGCCAAGGTTTGAAAACTGTTATTTTGACAAGGGTAGAGTTTGCATATCCGAGCCGAAGGCGAGGTATGTAACTACCCGCGTCAAAATAACAGTTTTCAAACCGAGGCGCTTAAACACACACGCGTGAGTTGCGAGTTTCAAAATTGTTTCCCCAAGTAATGAATCATGGCAGCAGCTTGCACTGTATTCTATTTTATTGCTTGTCCAAGCGAAAATTGATTCTTACATATCAATTCCTTAACGCAGTAACAACGAATCTAGTATACCGCCGAACCCTCCGAAATTGGCTCACACGTCTACGAAGAAAAAAATCCCGAAAACAACACTAATGTTATGTTGGTATTGTTACAGCAGTAATCTCAATACACGTCACAACGGTCACAACAGTCGGCTTGTCACTGAATTGTTTTTCCGTTTCAGATAATGCATTAATTTTGTTGTTTTCGTTATTTAGAATAAAATTTTTGCAGTGAAGTGAAGTGAATAATGTCTAACATAAGCAAAGTGTTTAGTGTTCTCGAATATAAGTGAAAAATAAGTGTTTGCCATGTGTTCATTACAAACATTGAATTTATTGCTGGAGCAAAAAATGGCTGACACTTTCAGTTTTGTGATTTTCTTTTCGAAATAATTCAAATGCTTTTGCGACATTCAACTCACGCCACTGGAAAATTTGTGTTCAAAAACACAAAACATCAATAATTATTTTCTTTTTTTCTGTTGGAAGGCATTAAATATTTCAGATGATGCATTCTCCTTCATCTGGCTGCACCCCGCGAAAACTAAGTTTTACGTGAATGACTGTGCACCCCGCGAAAATAGAGATTCCTTGACGATAGTGTCACACAAATATCCCTCATGTAATCGACCATTTTCGCAGGGGCCAAATTGATATGTAAGTATCAATTTTCGCTTGGGGCAAGCAATAAAAGCACTTCGTTACGATACAAACTTTATTCCATGCATTCGGTCAAGCAGACCATCATCAGAGCTATAAAAATTCGTTCGTTTTTAGACTAGGTGCCATCATTAGTATAATTGGATTTTACTTCTTACAATCTATATCTCACAGTTTTGTTTCTATCACGAAGATTGTATCGCGTTTGTAAATTGTTGTTATTGACATTGGACAGCTGATTGTTATCCAATCTGTCACCAACAATTGCCAATACACTTGTTAAGCATGTTAAACATTGATAATGTTGAAGAATACCGGTGTGATATGCGCTGCGTCAGACTTGAAGTTCAATGGCCGATCACCATGCAACACAATTTGATTCGCTTCGTGAATCTTTAACATTGCTTTCTCTCACTATCTTTTCAATATCTCCTTTCTTACAAAATCATATACATGTTTCACTAGCGCTGTTTTCCTAGAGTTCTCCGGCTTATTGTTCATGTATTTAATGTCGTTTTGGTGTGTTTTGCTTCGGTCACATAAACACCACGATGTCTCACCAATGTAAAAATTTTCCACAAGATTTGCATCATATTCAGTAGACTACACACGATTCTTGGTCTAAGGACAGCTTCCGGTGAAAATGCCACCAACTTTGACGATCGGACGGGGCGCAATTTTCAGGTTCGGTGCACTCTTCCTAATCGTGTCAGCAATCTTTTCGGATAGACTCGGAACATAGGCAATACCAGCAAACTTCACCTTTGGCTTGTCGATCAGAGTTGAGTTGGCATTTGGATGTCCATTGAGGGATGTGTCCGAAATTACCAGAGAAATGATAACATATATGGCGTTGCTGCCGCCGAACCGGAAGGATTTCAATTTCTTCTAAAAAATACGTATCCGATGATGCAGAAGAATTGTCTTCTGTTACAATTTCTCTGTGAATTACTGTTGCTTTGTAGATTATCAGATTTTCCAGTAAATTGTAAAAAATCTCTGTTTGAAATCACAATCTAGGATCAAAGTTTGAAATGAAAGATCTTGAATTGGAAGTGTTATTAGCGATTTGCAACAAAGGGTGCGACGCGTAAATCGTAAATCCAACGTAAATCTTTTGATATACATTTGACAGTTTTTTACTAGTTTTAAAAGTCATCGATGTACCTAATCAATTAAGTGTTCCAGTCAATGTCTTTTAAAGTCAATTATAAAACAAGACTGCGAATTGAAATTCTCATAAATTTCTCACACGAGCTGAAAATTTTGACAGATGACCCATACATTTTCTGTTAAAAGTTCATTTCGCCGACTGGTGGCGACACTAGTATACGGACATGTACCAATAGTCGGCCACCCTACTGTTGGAATCATAGATTACGAGTTATTTTTGTTTAATAGAAATTCATAGTAGTCGATTCAAGTAGTCCAAACGATGTTAGTAAAAATAATATTTCCCATCAAGGCCCGTCATTGGGAAATGACAAGACAGTTTCCCGAAAATGTATGCAAAATTTTATCACAAAATTTCACCGAAAAAATTCAAAGAAACTCACCCCTTATGCTTTCCATTGTATTCGGGCATAGTCTCTTTAGGTCGCCAAGGCATATTTGAACACTAAAACACTTTTTACTCGACGCAAAAACAAAAAGTTTTTTTTTTGTTTTGTCGTGACAAAAACACAGAAAATATTTCGACACAACTGTGACACTCCGCTACTATAAGTACTAGAATCAATGTTTGCTGTGTTAACTTCGGCGGTAAAATATTTTCATTCAAAAAAGTGTCGGACATTTAAAAACAATCATCAAACGGTTGACAAAGGGTAGCGTATACATTAATGCTCATCGACCATTTTTTAAAGCTTTACAAGAGCTCAGCGGATATTCTCTCAACGATTGGAGAGCATTTATTAAAAATTTAGCCTCTCGTAAGACTGCACTGAGCGTAAATAAATGTTCGTTCCTCTTTAGTAAGCTAAGAAGACTTCGCGAAGTCTAATCATGCCACCTCTTTGAATAAAAATATCGGCTGAGGTCGAATAATTCTCCGCTGAGCTTTAACAAACCTCCGCTGAGCTCTAATAATTCTCCGCTAGGCTTCAGGAAGTGTCCGTTAGGCCTAACCAAGTTGCACGAAGGCTTAATGGAGCGAATCGGACACTCAGCGGAGATCTGCCAAAGCTAAGTGAAGTCTTATTAAATCATAGCAACAATTATTAGGTATCCGCTGATGCTCATTGAGTGTTCGCTTAGCGTCATTGCCTTACTACAACGTGCTAACGTCTGATGGACTCTTACTGAAGCCTAGCGGAGAATTATTAGAACTCATTAGAGGTTTGTCAAAGCTCAGGGGAGAATTATTAGAGCTCAGCGGAGGTTTGTTAAAGCTCAACGGAGAATTATTCGACCTCAGCCGATATTTTTGTTTGAAGAGGTGGCATAATTAGACTCAGCGAAGTCTTGTTAGCTTACTAAAGAAGTGGGCGAGGTTACAATTTTAATAAATGTCTACCATCGTTGAAGTGTCGGACACTTTTTTGAATGAAAATATTTTACTGCCGAAGTGAACACAGCAAACATTCATTTTAGTACTTATAATAGCGGAGTGTCACAGTTGTGTCGAAATATTTTCTGTGTTTTATCGCGACAAAACAAAAAACAAAATTTTGTTTTTGCATCGAGTAAAAAGTGTTTTAGTGTTCAAATATGCCTTGGGGACCTAAAGAGACGGTGCACGAATACAATGGAAAGCATCATGGGTGAGTTTCTTTGAATCTTTTCGGTGAATTTTTGTGATAAAATTTTCCATACATTTTCGGGAAACTGTCCTGTCATTTCCCAATGACGGGCCTTCAAATAAACCGTTCAACCGAATAAGATCTCTATCAAAGTCACTCCCGATAAGATCCTTATTTCGAGAAGACATTGGACCTCCAATACCTACTTGGCTTAACACTGTGATAAATTTAAAATTGTGTTTTCTAAACACTGTAAAATGTGGCGACAAATGTTTGTTGTTAGCACAATTTGAACATGATTGTGCCCGATATTAAAAATTTTTAACATACCAAGTAGTGTCATCTATTGAACGTGAAAATAGCGAATTGGTTAGAGAAACGTAAAAGAATTTGTTAGATCAAAACGAGCAGATCGGCTATAATTCTCGGAAAACCAACAATTCACCGGCCACAACAATAAACAATTAATTAAAAAACACAAAATATATTTTCAATGAACCGATGTACTTGCCAAATTTCTGTGTCAAATGAAAAGAAAAAACGAAAGAAAAAGTAATAAAAGAAAAGAAAAATAATTACTACCGAGACGATTAAAAAATTGTATACACCGTAAATCAGTATCACTAAATCTCTACGGTAAAAACAAAGGTGCAATTAAATAACCATTTCCTATTCCACCATTATCTCAAGATATAAGATATAACTTTTCCGCACAAACATTTTCAAGTTACAAAAGCGGTATAAATCAAGCAGCTAGAACTCTACGTAAAGATTTGCTGAAAGACTGCTTCGTATAGCATAAACATTAGGTATATCGGTATAGGTATATTAACAGCACCATACCACATTTGGCCATAAAATATTACCTCAAATACACCCCAAATTGCAAATAAATTTCACTGGGATTAATATCAAACCGAAAAAAAAAATTCTAATTATCAACGTTATACAGTTGTAAAAAGCAGACGAAAAATAGCAGCGATGTGTAGCATTTTCATAGAAACATATAACGTTTCAACAAACTATATTCCAGCCAAATTAGTCCATCAAATACAAATACCATTTGAGTTTGACGTGACCATATTAAAGCTCCACGAAGACTCACTGGCTACGGGGGGAAGACACTAGCAATTAAATGTGTCCCACAAATCGATCCCATTTCACAAATAAGTTCCAAAACTTCAACTAGAGTCCACAAACTCAGTTCCATTTCCAAAGAATTCCACGGCCAGTCCCAAAAATTCTACGACTGGTTTCCCCCTTATTCACACAGGGCATCATAGCACTATTCCCCGAAAAAGTTTCTTGTTGTTGTTGTTTTGCCGTTTTTTTTTTATTCGTACGGTTTGAAAATGTATTTATGGTTGACTTGGCTGTATGTGTCGTTCGTGTGAGCCAACTTATAATATACAAAACGATATCATCATAAAATCCCAATTTCAGTTAATGACTTCCGACAGGTAGGTGTGTCAAAATAGGTGTGTGTGTCTATGCGGTGTACGGTTACAATCATATCAAAACGAAAGTGTTGTCTTCAGGCGGGGTGTTCTGGTGTTCATTGTAAAAGGTTAAAGTAAATACCATTAAGCTCATCAATTTTCCGATGCGGTTTTTTCGTTGATGGATACTTACGTTATATGATTTATATTGAAATGATTAAAGAGGGCGATGATATTACGTTATTTTGTTAATTTAATTTCCATTAGATTTTTTATATTTTCATTTTATGGATGGCGTTGTGTTAGCATCTGCCGTGTGACGTGTATGAGGCCGACACAATTGAGGGAATTTTTTTCTTATTTGTCTTGGAGAGCTTTAATAAGCTTTGACCTTAAATTATACACCGATTGCACAACGAATTGGATAGACTACCGTAGTTCGTGTACACTAAATTGGAATGATTTGACCACTACAGAATGACTAGTAACATCGAATCACGTGATTGATTGCTGTCAATTTAATCAATTCAGTTGTGAACGTATCTGAACAGATGTGAAACCCCATTGCACTCTAGCTCCAAGTATGAACGTTTAAATGTGAGATGTCAAATATTTAGTCCAATTTACGCATACATGCACACACAATTGCATATGTGTGTGTTTTAAATAATGCAAAGAAAACATACAACCTGAAAAAACTAGATTGCTATGGAAACCCATGATAATGTCCGGTTTTCAGGGCCGAATGATGCTATGGTGAAACTTTGAGTTTGACATTCCATTGTACTCACCACTCGACAGGGCTTACTTTAGACAATTTTAAATCCGAAAATTCTGTAAAAGTTCCGAAAAAATTCCGAAAAATTCTGAAATAATTTTTCGGAATTTTTCAGAACTTTTTCGGAACTTTTTCAGAATTTTCGGAATTAAAATTGTCTAAAGTAAGCCCTGCCACTCGATGATAAGTTGAGTTCTGTTTAAACACCATCAATACTATCCTAGAAATAAACTAGATTTGACAGCTGTCACCTATGGAATAGTCAAATAACAACATTGATTAAACGCAAGCTTCATCGTCCCTTATTTTAACTTTAGCGCAATGTTTAATTTACTTCGAAGAGCGAGCTTGATGAACATTTGAATTGAGTCGCTTATGATTTTATAAGCACTGTATACAATATACAACGCACACACGAATCAAAGTAAACATTAAAATGCAGCTTTCCAAATAGCTCGAATAGCACTTACACCATCCATGACTATATATAAATGCATCGAGAAATGGTGAAATGGGAAAATGCATAATTCGATTCGACATACCGAAGAGATGCTAGTTGCATGCAATTTCGCAGTGAATGTGAGATAAATGTCTTCAATCGCAGTTGTAGAGTTTTTTTTTGTGAACTTTTTCCCCCTCCTTTTTCCACCGCACTTCAAGCATGAGTGATCATAGTGGTCATCTGCAGAAAGTACTCTATTTTACATGAAAATGTTTTTTGCAGTGTTTTATGTTTGTATGTTACACTGTCCAGTTTCAGTACTCTACTTAGAGTACCACTCATGCTTGAAGTGCGTTGCCCTTTCGCATGAAATTGGTGCAATAATAAACAATAAATTATGAAGCACATGAAATGAATGCTTTTCGTACGAAAAAAAAAATCTTTTAGAAATACAGAACGGTTCTGTATAAAGGCGATGATGTTAGGTTGCATTGCGATGAACCATGTTTCGTTGATTGCAACCCGAGACGATTAGATGGTGTTTACTTGATTAATTTTCTGTTGTATACGGATGAGTTGTTATTCTGTTGTTGTCGCTGAACGGTAATAAAAGGTTGAAACTCAGTCAATATTTATTTCACTCAGTTCAGCACTTTGTTAAGCTTACGGCGTGAGATCTATATCAATGCTGTATTGTACATTTTATACACGTTAGCACAGCCGTCGTTGCATAGTTGTTGTAGCCGTATTACTTTTGTGCGATCGAAATATTACATCTCTCGCATCTCCGGTTTAGTCTTTCTATCAACTGACGCCGACACTTTTCTTTCTTCCTAAAAATCAAGTCACTTTGCTCTTCCAAACACTAAAAATGACTGAATTTGTGTGAAAATTGACCGGCACACATTTCGTCAAATTTTGGCAAAGCAAAGTTTGTTCGTCAGGGAGTCAGAGGATGTAAAGCGTTGGTGTTCTAACGATTTCACTTCTGGTTAAAAGATCTAAAGTTTTCGTCGAGGAAATTTTGTTCGCATGTCACATAATACGAAAATTTCCGAAAGCCCAAAACAAACGAGCAATTTTGCGTTGATGACATCGACAATTATGCTGCGTTTGCCATTGTAATCATGGCCCTACGTTAGTGAATTGTCGTGACGCAAGTCCGTTCACACTGAAAAATTTGAAAAAAAAATTCCGTAGGACTGTACACAACTTACCGGTGGATTTGGCTGAAATTGTCAGGGTATGTCAAGGACGTAATTCTAAGAAACTAATTTAAAGGAATTTTGAATTTTTATTGAACTATAGGACCCATAACTCAGAAAATATGGCAGATAGAAAGTTCGTTTAAAAGACAAAGTTATAGAGTTTCACATTCTAGTCGACGCGTGATTCATGGTTTTCCTAAAAAGTCGCTTATCTCGGAGCTATGAGCGTTTTAAGTGCCTTAAATTTTTGAATTTCGACAAATTTTCTATTTTCGTCAAATTTTCAATTTTTGTTAAATTTTTAAATTTCGTCAAATTACAGTTTGTTCATTTCATTTTTACACAGTTTTAGATATGTCAGAGTTTTAAATGTACCCAGTCAACTAAGTTCTTCCCAAATTATGAATTTTTGGCGCAAAATTTAAAATTTCTATCGCGAATTCAAATATTGCGCAATTTGGGAAGAACTTGACTGGGTACATTAAAATCTCTGATATATCGACAATCTTTAGAAACTGTGTAAAAATGAAATGAACAAACTGTATCAAATTTTTTATTTTCGTTGAATTTTAGAATTCCGTCAAATTTTTGATTTTCGTCAAATTTTTGAATTTAGTAAAATTTTCGATTTTTGTCAAATAAAGCTGGAAGGTTGAGATGAAAGAGAAAGTTATACAGTTTTGTAAGAAGAATATTTTCGTTCAAACTGCACAATATGATTTTCTATTATCTGCGATCAAATTCTAAAAAATGAAAACTTACAAAAGAGCTGATATCGCCCAAAACCACTTACAGTGGAGGTGTGACGCAAGTCCTGTTATCCACTTACAAAAGAACTGATATCGGTGTAGGTGACGCTTACAGATTCGACACGCAAAAAGATATGCGTCACAAATGGCAGCTGATGAGGAAAGCACGCGAAAGTTTTATGAACAAAAATTTTACCCGAAAAATTTTAGAAAGAAAATTATAATAAAAAAGTTTGCGTCACAAGTGGCAGATGTAGAGGAAATTTTTTTTTTTTAATTGTGAAATATATTGCTTTAAAGAATGAAATTCAAACGGAAGAAAGCCGAATCATCTGTCACTTGTTGACGCAAATTTTTTTTGTTATAATATTCTTTCTAAAAATTTTCGGGTTAAATTTTTGTTGATTAAACTTTCGCGTGCTTTCCTCATCAGCTGCCATTTGTGACGCATATCTTTTTGTAAGTGGATAAGAGGACTTGCGTCACACCTCCACTGTAAGTGGTTTTGGGCGATCTGATATTCACCACAGTCTAAATAATGGAAAACGCAGCATAATTGCCGATCCCATCAATGCAAAATTGCTTGTGTGTTTTCGGCCTAAGATCGACAATTATGCAGCGTTTACCACTGTACTTCGATTTGTAGCATACGACAAACAATGGAAATCGAACAATTGTCGGTGTGTTTTTCAAATCACAATATTTCCATGAATATTCCTATGAGGCAATTCAATTCTCGAAGATTGGATGATTCAACATATCCCAAAAGAAAAACAAATTCCTTATGTCCGCCGGCTCTTATTTTCGTTGGGATTCCATGTTAACGTTCTCACGAAAAATGGTCTTTATTCCCCGCTCTACTTTGAATTCCGTAGTACACTACCATTTCATTGTTGTATTATAATGCGTGACACCGTTCATGGTTCAAACAAAATCCACAAATTCAAAGTTTCATTATCAAAGACGCGCCCAATCAAAGTCAAAACAAAAATTTCGGTAATTTATCAAAATAGAGAAAGCACAAAAAAACCCTCACCGAAATACTAATAACAATTATTAATTTTATCATTTATTTCTTCGCCTGCCATTGACACGTTTGAAACAATAAACAAACAGAAAAAAAAATTATTTTCAAAACTTTTTCAACTTATCTTTCATATTAATCTTCTTCAACTCTCAGCGAAAACCCCCGAATGTCTCTCTCGCTTTATATAATGTTTACAAATATACCCACTACACAAACAAGAAAGAAAAACTTACCAAACAACACCGCACACAAAAAAAGCCCCAATCTCGAACATGACATCCGTTAACCCCGAAGGCAACTTTTTCATTCATCCCCCCAAATAAATACGGCTATTTGAAAGGGTGTGAGACCAATAGCATGCAATTTCTCTACATTTCCGGAATTATATTCATAACTACTCGTACAACAAACGTGTAAAAGCATACATTTCTATACAAACTTGCAAGTGCTTGAATACATATATACTATACTGTACACTATACCCGTGCATATGCTCATCCACAGAAATTATATGTAGAGAATATTTTTGGCTAAAACCTAAAGCTTTTACTACTTTGTGTGGAAAGTTATTTTTGTGCTTAAAATTTTGCATATCCTGAAAATTATACAAATGGCGCGGCGACTAACATTTCACTTTGAATGCATAATTTATGAGAACCGTTCCGTTCATTGAAAAAGTGCCTATAAGCGAACAAATAGGTGAAGTACAACCCTTCTCTCGTTATTCCGTATTTTATGCGAAAATTTACTAAAACATGCAAAATTTTACAAGACTGATAAAATACGCTCTGCTTCTCGTCGTCGTTCCTTTTTTTTCATAACCGAAGAATTAGTTTGAATTAGCATTTTAGATAACTGCTGGAACGAGGAACACTAGTGCAATCAGGAAACGAAGTGATCATTCCAATAAATGATAATTGGAACAGTCAGACGTGAGACGACTACAATTGTCGCTCAAAGAGTTATACTATTTTTATGTTGCTACAACAAACTTATCTTGGAGCAAGGTGGTAAACGGTTTGGCTCAGTGGTAACGTACTGGCCTCCCACCAAGATAATCCTTATTCAATCACGGTGAGAGCAAATTCTGTATAGGATTTTTCCTCAATGTGTAGCACGAAAGTAATGTTCCTAAGCGTACCCAGTACCCACTCTTCAGAGTCTGGGTAGTTGAGGTGTTTGATGACTTCATCGACACATTCACAATGAATTCGGTGTATAAATATCTGAAGTCTAACTGCAGGCGCAGATATAATCAGCACCAGACGAAAAATCCTAAAGGCTTTGCTAAGCTATATTCAATCAAAGCATGTGGTTCACACTCACCAACCTGCACTGGCCCGCATCGTGTTTCATGGCTAAATACCCCTCATTGGGAGGCTTACATCAAGTAGTGGATAACAAATATCAGGTCGAAATAAATACAGCAAATTCGATCTTATGTTCTCCTTCGTCTTTATCTCCTCCTCATTGTGACCTATGACATTCTCTGAAAAATCAATCTTGCATAGAACGTCGCCCTTTGAGAATGTCCAAGCGTTGACACACTAATCAAATTATACGATTACAAAACACGACCTGCTCTTCATTCGACGATTAGAGATGAGTGGGCATAGCAAATTTTCGTGCCTACATGCCCACTATGCCCGTCATTTGAAAAAATGGGCCCAATGCCCAGACCAATGCCCACAAGTAAAATGTCCATGGGCACTAGCCCAGCCCACAAACTTTGTCTACAAGAATCGCTGATTTAGTTAGTGTTAAATGTGTCTTGTATGGGTAATAAGTTTGTATCAAGACATTCTGCTAGTGATTCCTATGTTAATGACGACCGTTTCAAACAAAATTTGATTCCAGGATCCAAAAAACATCCGATATTACACTAATTATCGAAAAATATTTCTTATAAATTGATGGGATGACGATATCAAATCGTAGTTTGGGCGCCCAAGTTTTATAAAAATGCCCACAGCCTGGCACATGCCCACGATCTCTGAAGCCCATGAGGCTTTTGCGGGCGGCCCACTCATCTCTATCGACGATTACAAAACTCGGGATCAAAATGAAAAGTCTCGTTTTCGTATGTTTATTGACCTGGATCATCGCTTTGGATCATCGCGAAAGTAGCTCGTTCTATGGAAAACTCCTGCAATTATGCAAAATAACTAAAAATACTTTTTGAGATTAAGTAGAAATCATTTGAGTACGATACAGCCTTTAAAATTCTCAGCGACCTAAATGACTTTGCTCAAAGGCTAAAAGATCAACATTGACAAAATGTTTTGACTTGATCAAAATTGTTGAAAAAATGTCTTTTATTCAACAAAGGGCGAACGAAACGTGTTACCGTTTACGATTCTGTATGTGAGAGATATAGCACGAAAAACAAAGAGTTTTTAACAAATGACGAAAAAGTGTATGTATGCTCGCTTCAGTTTGTGTCGTGCTGATATGCACATAGTCATCGCAAGACAAATTACTTTCTGGTATCATCTTTTAATGGTATCGATTAAATATATCGATTTCTTTTAATGTTTTGCACGAAGACAATGGGGCAAAACATTAAAACCGATCGTTTCACCTTAATGTTTTGCACCATTGTCTTCGTGCAAAACATTAATCAGCATTTTATGCAATGTTCGGAACACCACCGAAGCAATACAACATTCAAAATAAAAATTAATCAGCATTGTTTTGTCCTGTTGTTCGTCCACTATGATTGTAAACAGTAAAACGTTTCGTTCGCCCTTCGTTGAATAAAACAAATTTTTTCAACAATTTTGTTCAACAATTACTTACCAAGCAATACAACAATTTAATAAATAAAAGATCAACACTTTTTATCTGTCAAAAACAGTCCCTAACAGCCGCCGTTTGTTTACATTTTGTATGGAGAATTTTGAAAACGGCGGATGTTAAGGACTGTTTTTGACAGATAAAAATTTTTGAATGTTGATCTTTTGTCAGGCTCCATACAGTATTCGAAGCTTCCAGCAGCTCCCAAAAAAAACGAAAAATCGACCTAACAAAAAATTTCCCATCGAAATATTTTCTTGTTATCATGGACGCGCGTTAGCACTTTGTGACGCAAAATTTTTTTGGTAAAATTTTTTTGGCCTAATTTTTGCTTTGACAATTTTTGCGTACATGCTTCACCTACAGCGATATCAGTTGTTTAGGAAGTATGCCCAGGGACTTGCGTCACTTTTACTCTTTGAGTGTTTTTGACTGATGTTATTCAAACTCGTGGTACTGAACTCATCTGTTATCGACAACGACAGCAATATAAAAATTCTTCAAATTTCGATTTATTCAATCAGTTTAATTTCATTCTTTTTGTAAGTAAAGAAGGTGAAGTGAAATTAAATATCTAAATTAAAATTAAGTAAGTAAAAAGAACGAAATTGGGCGCTTTTGTTAAAATCAAATACAAATTAGTGCAGTATTAGACCTCACCACAACAATGTGGTTGCTTTAAAAAAATATTCGGTCTACACTGTAAGTGTTTTAAACCTTTAAATTTCATACAAAATGGTTCAAAACCAATAAAACTCATCTCTCTTTTTAATGTCCAACTCTTTTTCTGCAACTCTTTTCGTATTCGTTTTCTTACCCAAAAAAATGTAAAGAAAATCAAAAAAAAAACAAGGCATCAGAACAGTCGGAGCGTTTGCTCCGACTTAGCCCCGTACGACCCGTAATCCTATTTAGCAAAAACACTTAGGGCCGAGTAGCGGCCTTAGTCCAAGGGCCCAAATTTGAAACTTTTTTCGCCACGTTCTTTTCGGTATTCAATTACCTTCCATAAAAAACTAAATCTAGCAAAATCGGATGAGATTTACTCGATTTATGTGCAAAAAACACTTAGGGCCGAGTAGCGGCCTTAGTCCAAAGGCCCAAATTTGAAACTTTTCTCACCATCATTCTATTCGGCATTCAATTATCTCTCAAATGAAACGAAAACTAGCAAAATCGGATGAGATTTACTCGATTTATGTGCAAAAAACACTTAGGGCCGAGTAGCGGCCCTAGTCCAAGGGCCTAAATTTGAAACTTTTTTCGCCACGTTCTTTGCGGTATTCAATTACCTTCCATAAAAAACTAAATCTAGCAAAATCGGATGAGATTTACTCGATTTATGTGCAAAAAACACTTAGGGCCGAGTAACGACCTTTGAGCCCTCCCAACAAGCCCGCGTTGCATCTTACTCAAAAACAATGTTCAGCAACTTTGTTCTACTCGTCAATACCTTTTATTTGATATATCACAAGCAGCTATTGCGTGCGTATTTCGGTAGATATCGTCGAAAGACTGAAAAACACCTATAGGGCCCTAGCTCTGGAAGGGCCGACCCTACCATGCCCATTTTCGAACTTGACCTTACTTTTGTCGATACCAATCGGGGAAAAAAAGAATTTTGGACGGACGGACGGACGGATGGACGGACGGCCGGATATTTTTTTTATTGCGGATTCGTCATCTATTAACATAACCAAATGCTTTGCCCTTACTGTCTGCTTCCAATTCGACGTGTTACAAACGGCATATTAATCTCATAAGCCCCCAGTACTTCGTACGGGGCTAAAAATTACATGTAAAACTCACAAAAACCCAGTAAAATTCCGGGCGTGTGCTCTATTTGACAGCTGTCCCTCAAAACACTTTTGCTTGAAGTGTGCTGATTTGGTCAAAGATTATATTAAAGTGGATCACTGTTCACTATTTGAAGGTTAGTTCAGGTAACAGCTTGAAAAACCACAAAATTTATTTCTTTCCCGTCGAACTCTTTTTTTTATTCTTGAATGCAACTCTTTTTCACCGTGCAACTCCGATGCAACTCTTTTTTTCAGCGTTCCCTCAACTCCGATGCAACTCTACAACTCGTTTGAGTGGTTTGACGATCGGGCTATTGTCATCTTACATTTTTCAAAAAGGATATTTGTAAAAAGATATCAGCGAAAATACAGTACCTAAAAACGCCCTAATTTCTGCTTTTCAACAGATGATTTGATTTCATTCTTCTAACGAAGACTATTGTTTTGGATACAACAAAAAATTAAGCAACTTCATACAGCCATGTCTTAGAAACTTGTTAATCTTTTCCAGTTAAAAATTGATCTCTTGATAGTAGTTACAGAGCTATCGGGTGTTACTATAACTTTTCAGAAGTCGTAACTTAAACGTCTGCATTCGCCTGCACGTTGCTTACGATTAAATGGAAAAAGTTGCTCACCGAAAAATAAAACAATTTCTGTTGCAATGCACCACACTAAGAAAAAAGTACAGCACTTTTGCAAGTTAACATTTTTGAAGTTGTTACCGTCCACCATTGCTTTTATAATTACATGTACAACGGGCGAACTCCAAAAAAGAAAAGAAATTAACTTTTACGGAAATTATTTCCGATATAATTTTCATGTACCAATTTCAGTTAATTTCAATCAAAATTGTAACAGAAGTTTGTATAAACTTGCGGAAATTCTACAAAAATATTCGAGTTGAAGAAAAGTTTTGTGAAAAAGCCGGATATTAAATGTATACCTGCCAAATCAATGTGTGGCTTCGAATTCTGGTTTCAACTTTATGTATACGGGGTTTTTTTTCCGCCTGTAATTCCATTTTTAACGGAAAAACTGACTGAAGAGGTATCGGTGCTTGTATTCAGGCTATAAACTTCTGACCAAGTTTGAAAATCTTTTCTTTCAAATCACATTTAAGTTGTTCACGTATATAAACTTTCATAGGGTGGAGCAATGCTGACGGTTCGCCGTTGCTCACACCTTCATTTGCATTGGAGCTGTCTCGTCTTTTCTGACCGAAGCCGCACAATATTCATAAAAGTAATATCGTTTCTTCGAGGTAGAACGTGCAGAGAGAATTCTCTCAAATATCCATACGAACTGAGCTGATTCTCTCACATACACTCGGAGACAAGTTAAATTTAACAGATTTTCGCTCTCCTTAAACACTCTATTCCAAATTTCCGTACGTTTGACAGATTGAATTTCAAGCACATATAATATTGGCTGTTATGACAATAAAATGGCTATTTCGCTCCGGCGTGATTCACAATGATACAGAAAATGACATATTTTATATAAGGAAAATGTCACTTTCTGAGTCATTGTGAATCACGCCGCCGGAGCGAAATTACCGTTTTATTGTCTAAAGTATAAACATATGAAATATTGGCAATATCGTGTTGACGAATGTGGCCAGGTATAAAGTGTATCAGAAGCAAAATGGAGCACTGAACCAAAGATGGCTCCTTCTCGCTCTTTATGTGGAATGTTAAGTTTGCGTACAACCTAAAGCCTAAAATTTTAACGGATAGTGATAGTCGAACGGTATCTTTTATGAGAACTACCATTATGTTTTCCCGATATTGGTCGAAATGGATCGAAATAACGGTAAAGTGCTCAAAAATATTTGTAAAAGAAAAAATCATTTTTTCCAAAATTCCCACAAAAAGAGTAAATGAGTACAATAACCTGTCTCAGACGGCAAGCATAGTAAAAGTTTTACTATCTGATCTATTACTTCATTCGATCGAAGATTTTTGGAAATTTATTTCAGAAATCTTTTATTTCAATTGTTTTGAACACGCTTTTTGCTATATAAGACCTTATTAGTCAGAGCTTGTCGTTTATTATTGCTGTCGTTGCTTCCGACAACAGATGACAGCTGTCTGTAACATAGGTGAAATGAATCGTCAACATAGTCTGAGCAGACTGGGAACGACGATTTTTTTTTATCCAAAACAGTTCGAGCAACAATCGTTCCACCATAATTCACATCAAATATATTTTATAATTTTCCTCGTGGTAAAGACATGAAGAAGTTATCGTTAATTTCATTTCATTTCTCTCCGAATTGCAACGATAGAATTCTTATTGGCCGGTTTTCTGTGTCCTCTTCGCAATACCAATTCAATTTAACCGATGGAATTATAGTGAAATTGGTAACGAATCGGTTACACGTCGACATGGAAAAGTTTATGTAAATCGAAAGATTATACAAATACAATCAGCTTAAAAAGCAATCTATCCGCTCCAACTAAATGGAAAACGATGTCCTCTATTATTTGAAGGTTTTTGCAGCCGAACGACTGCACCGTGTACACAAGCACAATCCAACTTTAATTGTTAAATGAATTTTTACGAGGTTCACGTCTTATTGCATTTCGCTAGACTCTGCCTAATGAGCCATCGATCTTGTTTGTAGGTATCGATACATTCAATTTGATGGATTTTTTTGAAAGTGGACCAGGCTCCGTCGGAGCTATTTTTTCGCGGCGGTTTGTTCATATGCCCAGATAGCCCTTGGCCCCAATAGTCCAAAACTGCTGTCGTTTAATTTTCATATTTGCGTCTTGGCTGGTGGTGAAGGTGCAAAAGTCGAAAAAAAGGTGTTTTTATACGTGATTTACTGCCGCTACAGACAATGGACACACATGTGTGGCGGCTCGTTGGATAGGTACTGGCCAGGAGAACCGGGGCAAGCATAGATATCTTACATGTTCTGTGCCATTGTTCGAAAATAACAAAAATATTGTGTCAGTCAAAGGCCGTAAATTTTGATGAACTTCAAAAGGTGATATCTCGCACCTGGAGAATGCAGACATCAAAAACAGCATAATTCGTGTATTTTTCTAAAATCAATATTTTGCTTTCGAGTGAAGGAAGACATTTGCTTTATACCGAAAAAAGTATCCTGAAACCTTTCACTTCTATGGCAATTGAGGTATAATTGTAGAGCTGGGTTAAGCCTCTATCAGGGCAACCACTGATCTGTACAACAACAGTCACCAGGTACAAAATATCACCTAATAAAGCTCATCAAAATTTCCGGCCTTTGACTGATACATACTTTTTGTTATTTTTGAATAGTGCTTGAGTACACATTTGATATCTGTCTTTGCCCCGGGTCTCCTGGACAGTACCTATCCAACGAGCCGCCACACATGTGTGTCCATCGTCTGCAGCGGCAGTAAATCATGTATAAAAAACACCCATTTTCGACTTTTGTACCTTCACCACCAGCCAAGACGCAAACATGAAAATTAAACGACTGCGGTTTTGGACTATTGGGACCAAGGGCTATCTGGGCATATTAACAAACCGTCGAAAAAAAAAGCTCCGACGGAGCCTGGTCCACTTTCAAAAAAATCCCTCTTTGTAAAGACCATTCCCGAGAACTCACACGGTTCTTTCGTAACCAACAAACAAACAAACAAAAGTAAACGGGAAACGAAAAGCTAATAAATGTCTCGCTTTATATCATATCCCTTAAAACAGTCATCGAACACAATTTAATGCATGAGAAAAAAATACATTCCCCCCAAATCCTATACATCGAACCTCTCGCTTTGTAGATTTCTGATTCCGATATCCAATTCACACTCAAGTGTTTTAACAACAATGTATTTTAGGTAGAATTTTTTATGTAAATTCATTGAAGGCTTTTTACAAAAGAGTGCCACTCGAGAGAAGCTTTGTCGGGGATAAGAGTCTATATGCTACAACTTTAACTCCCTTTTCAAGAAGAAAGAAGTTGTAAGTATAGTGAGTTTTTAGCAAACAGTTTCTTTTTTTTTACTTCTTCTTCTTTCGTTTGTGTGTATTTGGTGCCGATTTTTCAAAGCGAATTTAAGTGAGGGATAAGGATAAGACAGTGAATTTATTTTCGTATATTTATTTATTGGTTTATCCTTCGTTCGTTATGAAGTAAACGGGTTAAGGTGAATGCTTGTTTGTTTATCTTCATATTATACGTACACGCTTGCAGGTATTTATTTATTGATTCAAATGATAGTATAGCATCGTTTATGGTGTACAGAGTGAACTAGCAGGAGAATGAACGGGAAGAGTGCACCTTATTAAGCAAACCGTTCAAAAATTCTCTTGTAAAAAGGTTCAATTTTCGTTCGTTTTCGTCAGGTATAATATTTTTAACGAACTGTTGATGAGGTTTGTCTTAGTTATAAGCCACTAATCGCAAAAGATCACGTGGTAAAACTGTCATTTTGAAAGTTTTTATCGTCAATCAGAGACAATGCAAGTCACTTACTAATCTAATGCTTAGTTTCCTCTTACGAAAAAAGTATTCCGTGTGAGAGACAAAATTTAAATTTTTCAATTTTTCCTTTGTTTATTTGACAGCTCGCTCTTTCACGGCTCTCTCACGGAGTACTTTAGAGAAAGACATTTTATTAGATACGCGGGAATACACCTTTTTCAAACAAACGAGCCGTCAGAACAGTCGGAGCGTTTGCTGCGACTGAGCCCCGTACGAACCCGTACATCTATTGCGCACGTGACCCTAGTGCGTCTGTCACCCTAGTTGAAGTCAAATTATTATGAAATGTGTACATCTTACAAATTGCGCATAGCGCAATTACGAAGCCCCGTACGACGTTCCTTTCAAATGTAACACAAATTTCAAGTTGACCTTAAATTTTAATTTATTGAGAGGCCTAAGGCCTAGTTACGGCCTTAGTCCAACGACCCAAATTTAATTTTTTTTTCAACATCATTATATTCGGCCTTCGATTACCTTCCAAATGAAACAAAAATTAGGAAAATCGGACGAAATTTACTCGAGATATATGCAAAATACACTTAGGGCCGTGTAGCGGGCTTAGTCCAAGGACCCAAATTTAATTTTTTTTCCCAACAATATTCTATTTGGTGTTCGATTACCTTTCAAATGAAACAAAATTTAGGAAAATCGGATCAAATTTACTCGAGTTATATGCAAAACACACTTTGGGCCGTGGAGAGGCCTTAGTCCAAGGACCCAAATTTTAATTTTTTTTTTCAACAACATTCTATTCGATGTTCAATTACCTTTTAAATGAAACAAAAATTAGGAAAAACGGATGAAATTTACTCGAGTTATATGCAAAATACACTTAGGGCCGAGTAGCGGCCTTAGTCCAAGGACCCAAATTTAATTTTTTTTCAACAACATTCTATTCGGTGTTCGATTATCTTTCAAATGAAACAAAAATTACGAAAAACGGATCAAATTTACTCGAGTTATATGCAAAATACACTTAGGGCCGTGGAGCGGCCTCAGTCCAAGGACCCAAATTTCAAACATTTTTCTCACCACATTCTATTCGGTATTCAATTACCTTTCATATAAGACAAAAACTAGCAAAATTGGATGAGATTTACTCGATTTATATGCAAAATACACTTAGGGCCGAGGAGCGGCCTCAGTCCAAGGACCCAAATTTAAAACGTTCTTCGCCACATTATATTCGGGCTTCGATTACCTTTCAAATGAAACAAAAATTACGAAAAACGGATGAAATTTACTCGAGTTGTATGTAAAATACACATAGGGCCCTAGTAGCTTTTCACTTCTAAGGCCCTAACTCACGGTCCACTCACCCGATTTTAAAAAACTTTTTTTTCCTGGATGGGTATTGAAAATACCTATCATTTGCCGTGTCATTTACATTCGTTTATCCATCGTTTATTTTGCCATAAATATCACCAAAAGACCTTAAAGCACTTAGGCGGCCCTAACTCACGAAGGGCCGACCTAAATATGCCCATCTTCGAACTTAGCCTCACTATTTTGACTTTCTTTCAGGGAAAAAAAATTTTTGAAATCGGATTTGATTTACTCAAGATATCGACGTGACGGACAGACGGACAGACGGACAGACAAAATTTTTATTGCGGATTCGTCATCTATGAACATAGGCAAACACTTTGCCCTTACCGTCTGCTTCGAATTCCATCAATTACACACGGCATCGTAATCCAATAAGCCCCTTTGTACTTCGTACGGGGCTAAAAATTCACCAAAATCGAATTTGCATGGCGTGGTAACACGAAACTCACCTCATTGTCAACTTCGATTAGAAATTGGATTTTTTTTTTTAAATCAAAATACAAATTCTGGTAATTTTGGCATTGTCTCTAAAGACTATCATAACTAAGAGTTTACTTGCACCAGTTTACTGCTGGCGTGACTTTCAACTGGCCAATAAAATGAGAGAGACTAGTGTGTTGCCCGAAAAAATATAGGCTGCCAACAGCACCATATCCTATATCCATGGGAATTATTAAAATTTGCTGGCGTGGATGTATTTTGAATAAATTGTGTGCATGGGACATTTTGATAGAATGTGCGACCCGAAATGTCGAAATTATTTATTTACAGTCGACGTTATTCAAATTGATGCAGGACTCACCTGTTCTTCAACTGTTCCACTCATTCCAACGAGATTGTAAAATAGAAACACGCACCCGCTTGGTATATAAAGTTTTGTTGGTTTTTTTAATGGACCAGCTGAAAAACAGCTGATGCAAATTCATGTATGAATTTCACTGACATTTACTGTACCGTACCATGATAGTGGACTTAGAAAGGCATAATAAATTCTATAGTTCGGACTGTGGGCAAAGAAGTCTAGCTCATCTCTATTTGTAAGTACGTAGAAGAAACAAAAGATACAGTCGGCGACTTTGAATTAAGAGTTGTACAAACTGAAGTGTTTTCACTTCTCTAAACACTACCACACGCTTATGTGTGACTATTTCACCCGTATAATTCATCAAGACTAAGAACTTTTGTTTGTACGAGTTAATGAGCTGAAAAACAGCTGAAACGAAGTGCATCACTTATTTCAAAGTCGTCGACTGTAGAAGTCTCTTCGAACAAATATTTTCGAAATGTCCTTGAGAATCGGTCTATTTACACTCATGGAGTGGCTTCTATTCTTAACGAAAGCTACCCGAATTTATTTATCCAGAACCATGGAAACTGGCCTGATTCAGGAGAAACAGTAGAAAGATAACTTAGCTTAGTAACTTAATTTGTCATTTCTTATAGTATTTCCTCTCTCCGACAACACGAGAGAAATGTCAAAAGGAAAATTTGTGAACAAACAAACGCTTATCGAATTTCGTTTACTTTAGTGTCATGAGTGACATTTAGAAAAATAGTTTGATTCAATCAATACTCTCTCTAGCAAACAAACTCTTAGCTCTATGTGTCAAATTCTCACATTTTTTCTTTGTACTCTACAAACAATATTTTACATTTTGACTAACTACGCTGTAATTTTCATGTAAATTCCAAAGGCGTCAAGTAGCTTGTACTTGTAAAAGTAAGAAAAGTACTTTGTTTGCTAGAGGGAGTATTGATTTAATACGTTCAAAACTAACGTCCATGAACTGAACAACAAAAAATTGTCGATAAATTTCTAAAATGAATCGAGCATTGCAATGAATTTTGCATTAATGTTTGACCTTCCCACAAAAATGCATCACTGTTTTTTCCTAGTACATTTTATTTCCGCATGATTTAAATAGTGCACAGAAATGTTGTGTAAACATTGCTTTATTAACCCATAGTTGTTATAGATGGATTGAAAATATTTTCACATTGTCTGTATCAGAGACCATGGTTCCCATAAATATACATGCAATTATTTAGCTATTTGCTTTTACCACCCACTGCAATTAATAACTGTCTCCCAAAAATATATTGCCAATGTGTCTATTTGATTACTCTCTTGACATTTATAAACATGGTTGTACATTATGTGAATGGGTTTCGGATGATGTGTGTCTGCTAAATGTTAATAAATTGCTTTGGTGAGAAGCGATACATTGCACAGAGTTTTGATTTCTTTTTTTTTTCATTTTTGTTATTTAGACAGAGTGCAATATCATAACTGTTCAGCCGAGCATAGTAGCTATGAGTGAATATAATAACAGAGGATAATTTGGGATGATGGTGGAATTTAGCTTATTGGATGACCTAATAATGGAACCACAATCATTTTGCATTTTAAAGAACCTTATCACTTAAGAGTGATATCGCCAGATTTTCAGGTGATTGTGGAACAAGCGGTCTCCGATTTTAATGAGTGATAGTTCGTTGGATTCGTCTTTCAATTCTAAGAAACATACGTTACTTTCACTTTTTCTAAAAAAAACTGTTTTCTGGGAAAAGCGTTCAAAAGTGAAGACATGTCAGAAGGTACCGAAAACAGTTTTTCGACAATAACTCAAGAAAAAATGATTTTAAATTGTTGTAATGTTGTACGAATGTCGGACTTGGAAAGACCTACAGGTAGAGTATACGCACCGCTTGGTGCGAGTAGATCCACGAGAGTTACGACTAAAAATGTAGTGAATGTTCGGAGAGTCCGCCTTCTCTGCAGCTTCGATGTTCCACGAAACTGAGTATGGGATGTTGTAGCTGGCCTCACCCACTATCGTTCCACATATAAATGAACCCAGTACTTTTGTGCAGCAAGCCCACAGAATTGTTGGAAAAAAAGTTGGTGCTAAAATGCAGCTTTTTTCCTTCTTTCCGGGGGCTCTCAAGCTGGAACAGCATCTAGAACGGTATGGCAGTCATTTTTTATCGTCAACTATTCTTTTACGTTATCAATACAAAAACGCGTCGCTATGCCACGAATATATCTGATCCAGTGTTAGTAATATCAAGAGAAATAATTTCAAATTTTTCTCGCAGGATTTTAGTCAAATAAAGTGTTAGCGTATAGCAAATGACCTCTGGACTCCGAAACAGTAATTAGTTTTTCAATATTTGCTACGTGATAGGAGTTTGGAAAAACGATATGATCGAGTGGGAGCGAACGGTTCATTTATATGTGGAACGATAGTGGGTGAGGCCAGCTACAACACCCCATACTCAGTTTCGTGGAACATCGAAGCTGCAGAGAAGACGGACTCTCCGAACATTCACTACATTTTTAGTCATAACTCTCGTGGATCTACTCACACCAAGCGGTTCGTATACTCTACCTGTAGGTCTTTCCAAGGCCGACATTCGTACAACATTACAACAATTTAAATTAATTTTTTCTTGAGTTATTGAAAAACTGTTTTCGGTACCCTCTGGCATGTCTTCACTTTTGAACGCTTTTCACAGAAAAGAAAAAGTGAAAGATACGTGTTTCTTAGAATTGAAAGACGAATCCAACGAGCTGTCACTCGTTAAAATCGGAGACCGCTTGTTCCCAAAGTTAAAAAAAATCACCTGAAGATTTGGCGATATCACTCTTAAATGCCAATTTTTGGCCTACATATTCTTAAAATCGATTTTTAACCGTGAAGCCATGATGGCACATTTTTGGCTGAATGTAGAAAATTGGAGATCATGCTGTCTTCTACTTTTGTGTAGAAACACATCTTCTCCTCATACTTTTCGGTTTATCTCCATAAGCGAACGAATCATTTACTGATAAGGCGTGTAGTAGATGTGAAATAAAAAAGTTTTTTTTTCGCGAGGAGAATTGTCTACTCATTCACTCATTTTAATCGATTGATTTCACTTTGCCTTTTTTTTGTAGTTACGCGTCACACACATTTAGCATTTTGTTGTCTGAGAGGCGTCTGGGTTGATAACGACTAGTGAGACATTTTGCTGTTACAGTATAGGGAATGGGAATATCCACAAATTACATCAGCAGTAGAGTGGGAGACGTAGTTTGGACAATAGTGTAAAATTGTGGATTATGTTGGATGCTACGAAAGTAATTCAATACATGAGGTGCCACTTTTGTGATAAAAGCAAACTAACAAGTGTGTTTGTTGAGCAACAAGCAGTAATTGTGTCGAGCAATTGTTCAAAAATCTCACAACTCAGTATCACAGGGTTGTTTCCGAATTAATGTTTTTCGTAGCAACATCCCATGTATTCTGGTTTATTGCCTGTGCCATCTCAAAGTTGAATATCAGAAAGGAATTCACGTAAAATGAACAAAAAAATTTCTACATGTAATGGATCATTTTCGCAGGGGGCAAACTGTCATGTAATGGTCAACGTTCGCTTAAGACAGTCAATAAAAGTGAATTTTTTTCTGTTCTATAAGCGCTATGGGTTGAAAATTCGAGAAAAGTGCTGAAGTTGCGTGTGAAGGTCGATTTTCGTAAAAGGATTAACTTGTCATGAGTGGAATCCGTCGTGTCTTTTCTTTGCCTACAAAAAAAAACAATAGATCGAAGTGTCTCCGTCGTTTTTATGGCCTTTTTAGTTACTTTTTATGTTTTTGAGCTAAATCCTAAATCGATTACTTTAGGATCATATTTAAGAGAAACCAGAATTCAAAAATTTTTGGAATTAAATTCGCTAAAATAGGCCATGACTGGTAGTGACAGGCTGACGACACACACTCTTTTTTGATTAACCAGTGATTAGGCAAAGATTAGCCAGAGATTAATCAGAGTGAGTATGTCATACATTAAACGGTTCTGAATATAAGCTTTATATGATACATTAATCCATCGTCGACCGCGACCCGTCCCTAGGGAGGTTTTACTCCGCATTTAAATGAAAGAAACTAACCTGTTCAATTGTTGTGTTGCATTCGCATATATGAAAGAAACTCGGAAAAAAATCCTGACCGCAACGAGAAACGAACTCGGAAACTTTGCGTGAAAGCAAGCAGTGCTAACCATTCGACCACTGAGCCTTCGAACATGTACGATTTGCTAAATTGCTAGTTGGATTCTCGCGGCTAATGTGATTCAATTCGAAAAGTACATAACGTGTACGCCTCATGGCGTAGTGTGTGCTTGTGTAGTTGTTATGTGAACCCTTTCTCTTGTATTTTGTTTACGATGAAAATAATTAAATTTCGACTAAACGGATTTCAATCAAACAAAATGCCAGTGTGTAGTGCGTGATCTCAGGACTTCTGTAACGTAATTAGTTTTTCAATCGGATTAATATCTGCCGAGATACAAACCTTTGAAAACTCGATCGGATCAACATGTACGACGTAAGAACACGTTTTGTTGAGTCATACATCGAAACAGATACCGTTTCGATTGAAAATGAAATTAGTTTGAAGGGATTTTGCAAGTCTACGTGAATATTTGATTTAAAAAAAAATAATTAAAAATTTGACGAGGAGCGACCCCAAGACCATCGCATAAAAGTGACGCGCTCTAACCGATTCGGCTACTGAGACTTCGAACGAAATTGATTTGTTGACATGTTTTGTTTTGCAGAGAGTGGTTGTATGGAAGTGACCACAGTGTACGCTTTTGTGTTTGAGTGACCACCCCCTCGATTTTTGTAACTTTTTATGTGAAGCAGATGGAAAGTTGGTTTCTTCGGCAAAGTTGTTGTTAATTGAGAGAGTGGTTGTGCAGAAGTGACCACAGTGTACACTTTTGTGTGTGAGTGACCACCCCCTCGATTTTTTTTAACTTTTTGTGTGAAGCAGATGGAGAGTTGGTTTTTTCGGCAAAATTGTTGGTTATCGAAAGAGTTGTCGTTTGAAAGTGACCACAGTGTACGCTTTTGTGTTTGAGTGACCACCCCCTCGATTTTTGTAACTTTTTATGTGAAGCAGATGGAAAGTTGGTTTCTTCGGCAAAGTTGTTGGTTATTGAAAGAGTGGTTGTATGGAAGTGACCACAGTGTACGCTTTTGTGTGTGAGTGACCACCCCTAGATTTTTTTTTAACTTTTTGTGTGAAGCAGATGGAAAGTTGGTTTCTTCGGCAAAGTTGTTGGTTATCGAAAGAGTTGTCTACTGAAAGTGACCACAGTGTACACTTTTGTGTGTGAGTGACCACCCCCTCGATTTTTGTAACTTTTTAAATGAAGCAAATGGAAAATTAGTTTCTTCGGCAAAGTTGTTCGGTATTGAAACAGTAGTTGTGGCGTGAGTTGTGGAAGGGTACGGGATTCACCCAAAATTGATGGTTTTCAACAAAGGGAAACGGAAAAATGTGTACGGGGAACGAGGTGTTTTTCGGTAATTTCGGAGGGCCGCAATGCGAGCCGGGCGCCGGAACGGTGTCGGTAACTTAGGAGTTAATTTTTTTTTTCTCGCAGATGTAGAGTTAGTTTCTTCGGCAAAGAGTTATTCTGTATTGAAAGAGTGGTTGTGTGGAAGTGACCAAAGTGTACGCTATTGTGTGTTACTGTGTTACTGACCACTACCTCGATTTTCGTATAGCTCTTTAGCAGACTTAGAGTTGCTTTCGAATAGATGTTTGTCTCTAATAGGTGTTTGTCTGTAACAGGCTTTTTTCCGGAGCAGGTGTCTGCCCGGTCTAGCTTGCTAGGATGCGAGGTGGCACGAAGTGCCACAGGATGCAGACTAGTATCAGTATATTTCCCATTTTTCGTTTATGTATGACATATTCACCCCGGAACGATAAAATCATATATGTGGTAGTATAGCAACACTCGATCGTTACACTTCTGTACATAACACACACACTCGCTAACGCTCGTTCTTGTTATGTACAGAAGGTAACGATCTCATTACCCCTCCTACAACATAATAATTATTATTTTCTCAACTCATTATTGAAAAGTCACGGTGTTATGGGGATAAAGCTCTCTGATTTCAGAAAAAGTCAAAGCTTAAGTGTGACACTGTCAATAGATTTATTTCTTACTTGCATCAGCATTAAGATCTTTTATCCAATCAATACATCATTCTCAAGGCAGTAAAAAGTGTCATTTTCACACGGATAACCTCAAAAATTCAAGAAAATACCAAAAATCACCATCCAACAACAGACGTGAAGTTAGCTGTGTGAAAATGACAAATTGTAACCGTTAATTCAAAACTGATCTGTATTTTGATGTACAAACAAGGGCGTAACCTACCACTAAAGTTCACTTTGTTATTACAAAATAAATAGAAAATTTGTTGTTTTTTGAAAATAAATACGAAGTCGGAGACCTAACACTAAAATCAACTTAAAAACCGAATCCTAATTTAAAGAAATACATCACAAGTGCGCTTATGCCACCAGCCACGGGCAGCGTTATCACCCAAGCAGAAAACATTGATAGAGCCAGTCTCCAATTCACTTGCTTCCCACCACCTTCCGTCTGTCCATGCACAATGCCCAGAGACACAACTGCTCCAACGATACAATGGGTGGTCGAGACGGGAACGCCTGTGACACGGAATGGTTAACTGATCCGTTTCGGATTGAATGTATTCGTTTGTTGAACTTACCAATTTTACTAGCGAGTAATACTGTGGCTGCCGCGGAAGTTTCTATCGTGAAGCCACTAGTTTCAATAGAAAATTTCGATTATTTTAGCTATTCGAATGAGAAACCCAAAAAGTTTTTTTAACTTACGTCGAAGGTACAATTTTGGTGATTTTCTTGCCAATCGTTTCGTTGATTCTTCGGCCGAGTAGTGCGAAACCAATTACCATACCGATGCCTCCATAGAAGAGCAGATAGATTGGCGATTCAGATTTCTGCGTTGCTGATCCTTCTACATACACCATCCATATAGTAATTAGAGGACCGATTGAGTTAGACACATCATTTCCACCATGTGCAAAGGCCGTGAAGATTGCTGATAATATCTGAAGATAATGGAACAATGTTTCCACAATTGCTGATTTTTCTTCGACCAAGGATGCATCAAGCGCAACTGTACTGCCATTCGGTGTGGAATGATTTGTGTTATCGATTACAGCCACTTCGACGTCCTTCGATTGGAGTCCTTGATCGATTTTACCATTTTCCAAGGACAATGCAGTGTTAATTTGGTACTGAGTGTGCGCTTGAATTGTGGCTTTGTCATTTGCGTCCAAAACGCCGAGCGCCTTCTTTCGCTGCCATGGTACCATAGCGAACTGTACAATCAGGGCAACTGCCAATGCCACACCGATTGATATAACGAAACACATCCACGTCGTCAGATTGGACATGCCGAGCACTGCTCAAAGAAAATTGGGTTTGTCACAAACTACTGACTCGAAGTCTGTAACTCTGATCCAACTTACATTGACTTCCGCCGAATGTTATAGCCAAAAAGTTGATGAAAAACGATAGACCGTAAATGATTGGTAGACTTATGAGTCCAGCCTTCAATGGATTGCTAGCTCTCAATATAAGGAACTTAATGAGGGTATAAATGGCAATGGCCACGACACCACTAAGGGCCGGACTAACGAACCAACTGATGACAATATTTACTGTTTGCAAAAATGAAACTTGTGACCAGGCGACCGGCATGTACACTGTACTATCAACTTACTCAATTGTGTGATATTCATTCCATCACCTCCGCGTGCCACTAAACTGAAGCCAACTATACCACCAACAAGCGAATGTGTCGTAGAAACTGGGGCATTGGCGAACGTTGCAATGAAAATCCAAATTGTACTTCCAATCAGTGACGATAGCATGCCAAGGACCAGCACATTTTCGGAGCCTTCGTAAACGCTTACGTCCACAACACCTGAAAGTGACTACGTGATCAATATGCTGCCCCAGCCAATGGGTAATCACAGAAAGAGAAAGTACCTTTTCGTATAGCGTCAGTGACTTTGTAACCAATTAGCACTGATCCAGCCGTCTCAAATATGGCTGCAAGGATGACAGCCTGTTTGAATGTGAGCACACCCGATCCGACACTAGTACCAAACGAATTGGCGACCTGTCGAAGGTTAAATTTACGTTAACTTCTCGTTGTGCATGTAAGGAGTCTAGTTCATCGACATTACATCGTTAGCACCAATAGCGAATGCCAGGAAAAATGCGAGAATGAATCCAACGATGACCATCCATAACAGTTCAGTTGAGTATGGATCCATGCTTGAAATGATGCGACAAGCACACGTTGAGTTCTTTTTTCGTATATCGAGAGATTAGAATATTCAAACTAAACTACAGCACCGGTGTGCAAATCGCTTTTATATCCACTTCTATTTCAATTAAATATTTATCTTATCTAGCGCTTTGGAATTATACAAGCCTCTTTTATTGGCCATTGTATAGCTTTTTGTTGACACGAGATCACTAGAGCAGCGGCTGAAATATTCGTGTGAGCATTTACATCAAATTAATGATGACGGATTATGACTCGACCCATTCACATGCTCAGGTTGTTAATTTATTACTCATTGAATAGCTGTAAGGTATTGGTCGTGTAAAGTTCAACGAGATATTTCTTAGTTGACAGACTAGAGACAGACTGTACAATGATGATATAGACAAATAATGAGTTTAGTAAGCTCCAAATTTCAATGAAATTATTTACAAAACTCGAGATAAAAAGTTGAAAGGTAGAGTTTTTGTGTGGTTGTTGACCTCGGCTTCGCCTCGGATCAACAAAATTCACACGAAAAATCGACTGTTCAACTTTTTATACCTTGTCACGTAACTATTGCATGCTTTTTTTTTGAATTGATTAGGGCTTCAATAGCATGTAAAATTCATTAACGTTTGTTCGCTTCAAGTACACAAAATTTTAGATTTATCAGAATTTTAAAAGTCATCGATGTTCCCATTCAATTAAGTGATTTTGGCGCAAAATTTGAAATCGCAATGACGTTTTCAAATTTTGCGCTGACATATCATACATTTCTCGATTATGTTCTAGCTCTAATACCTAAACGTAAAGTAAATTTCAATTTTCCTTCTTTGCCCACTTAATATATATTACACACTTGTCACGAAGAAGTCGAGGCTTGCCGAGAGTGATAGTGACAAGGGTGTACTCTACTTTATTAAAGTATATAAACACTGAAGGCAATGCAGACCCTCAGCGGATCAGAGAAATTACGGATCCAAACTTTCAGGAGAATTCATTTTCGTATGTTGTCTAACTTAGTCTTGTGCAACATGACAACCCTAAATCCTTCCATTTCACCACTAAATACAACTTGACGCAACCGAATTTTATATGACTGCAACATAACACCGCTAAATCGTTCCAAATTCGCCACTAGATGCAACTTGACGCAAACCAATTCAATACGTGTGCAACATGACAGAGCTAAAACAACGCGCGTATGTGATAAAAAAAATTTCACTTACGTATCCAAGTACCAAGCAGAACAGCTTATAATCGAAAATGGGATTTTTACGTGTTCAAAACAGTACCATTCAATTCACCTAAATGGTCAGTTAAGTTAAGTATTGAGAGGTGATGATAGAAGATTGAAAATAGATGTTTGAAAGTGAAGCACAAGCTTCCGAAAAAACAGGCTAAGACGACTGTCGCCCGAATTTAGTGTTGTAAAGTGGGGTAATGGTCACGTACCTAGTCCATATTCCATGGCATCTGTAATGCAAAGCGCTTAAAACGTCACGTTGCCGATTATTGCGACTTGTCAACTTTAGGCATACCGAAAAGTGCTAAGGGAGTCGAGGAATACCTCCAAATAAATTTCTAAAATTAAAAATTTAGCTTGAGCATTATCCCCTACGTGTTAACGCACGTCAAGCATGAGTGGTAATGTAAATAGAGTATTGAAACGGGGCAGTGTATCATACAAATTCGGGCACTATAAAAAAAACTGTAAAGACATTTCACACAAAATATTTGACAGCTGTCACTCAAGTGCGTTGAGATATCCGAAAAAATTTTGATTTTTTTTTTGGAATTTTTTTCAGAATTAAAATTCAAAAACAGCCCTGCTTGATAGGGTCATTAGCAAAAGATAATCTAGTTCCAAGGCTCTCAAAGAGCAGATTTTGATCTCAATTCCAAATTCGTGTACGTTTAATGAAAATACTGCCACAATTCGTTTAATATTATCAGAATTTCAATTGCTAAAAAAACCCTGCTTGATAGGTATGAGCAAAAGATGTAAAAATTGCCGAACCCGAGCCTTAACAGACAATTAATGAACCACAAACAAGAGTTTACTGTACGGAAACGATTTGATTTTCTTCAAAATGATTGTTACAGGCCGTAATTTACAGTACTGCAGTACAGTGCACGATAGGAAGTTACCGACATTTATAAAACTTTGCAGAAAATATTAGTTTCTTATAACCTCAGTAAACTAGCTATTAAAGTAGTCAGTTCATTATGGTTGTTGTCACCATTACACCGACAAAAAAGACATCAGATTCGTTTTCAGGTAATATTTTGTCTGATATAAAAGTACGTTAACTGCCGCAACCAACGTGATTTTCGAAACATAAAAAGTTACCGGGAGATAAGTTATCTGTCAAAGGTAAATAAGTTTTTGAAATCTTTTTGTCAGTGAAGAAGTCTTACATAGAATAAGTTCACACGGGGAGATGGTAGATGGACACTTCCGAATACAACTGTTCTAGTTGAGCCATTCAATGACAAATTAATTCCATTAAAATTTCCCTCAATCTTCGTATGCCTATTACTCTTCACGTTGATCGATAAATTGAGTAAAACACCATTTACTAGTGGCTAAATAACCTCCATACAAACAACACACACTCTACGGGGAATAATGATCGAGATGTGCGTCAGCGTTATTTCACGCAGGACCACTTAGTAAGGCTTGGAACGGGTTCGGGTTCACCTGTTTTAGTTCAGGTTGACCTGAACAGGATTCACGACCCGAACCTGAAAAATTATTTCGGGTTCAACCCGAACTTGACTCGAACTTGAATTTTCGATTTCGGGTTTAACCCGAACCTGACCTGAACCCGAAATTGTTCAACCCGAATTTGACCTGAACCTGAATTTTTAATTTCGAGTTCGACCCAAACCTGAACTGAACCCGAAATTTTAAATTTAATCAGGTCGGATTCGGGTAACCCGAAATTTTGAGCGTTTATTACACTAAAAAAAGACAAAAATTTCGGGTTACCCGAACCCGACCTGATTAAATTTAAAATTTCGGGTTCAGTTCAGGTTCGGGTCAAACTCGAAATTGAAAATTCAGGTTCAGGTCAAATTCGGGTTGAACAATTTCAGGTTCAGATCAGGTTCGGGTTAAACCCAAAATCGAAAATTCAAGTTCGGGTCAAGTTCGGGTTGAACCCGAAATAATTTTTCAGGTTCGGGTTAAATCAAGTTCGGGTTCCGGTCTGACCGAACCCGTTCCGAGCATTATCACTTAGGTTGTTTGGCAGGGTGAAACGAAAAAACATATGAAATTGCTGGTCCCTCCGAGCAGAGTGAGACGAATTTGACGCACATCTCGACCATTATTATTCCCCGTAGAGTGTCTGTTGTTTGTATGGAGGTTATTTACTAGTGGCCTTTGAGGGGGAGAGTGAGACATAGACTTCCTCATCCTCATGAAAACAGAGCGAATAAAGCTAAAAACAAGCGATGAGACATCGAAAACGTGTTTCGACCAAATTGTTTATAGTTTCGTTAAGCACCAAAGAACAAAGAAATTTCGGTCGAAACACGTTATTGATGCCTCGTGTGTTTTGCGCTTAAACAATTGCAGAAATGCAGTGTGTTGTGGTTGGCTCTAGCATTGTATGTGTGACAGAAACTGAAATTCGAAAATGTGGTCATTGGTCGATTGTTTTTGAACAGAAGCTTTTTCTTTTCGCTAATTTTCAATATCCGATTTCCAGTTTATTACGATCCGCAATCGAATCAACTACTCAACGTTTATGGTGCTCCGTATGTAGTAAACGTGAAACTCTCGTGTGTCACATTCGCCGAGAGCGATTAACAATTAAAAAGACTGATAACAGAATCGTGTTATAGACGTTGTGGACGTCTGCCATATTAGCAATTGTGTGCTCATTTTATGAATAATAAACTGTTAATAATTCGCATTGTAATGGTAATCTTTGTGCTTCGTTTTTTTTTCACTCTTATCTTTTCATTTAATAATTCCAATGGTATATATATAGCGATACCCTATGGGCCTTGGAAACGGCTATGCCATCATTTATTGTCCGTGATATCGAAAGTATAATCGAATCGAAACTGTGGTGTAATCTAATTTTTATAGCCATAGGAGGACGTAAATCATGCACGTTTTCTGCATTTACTATTTAGATCTATTTTATTTTAGGGCTAGTTTTTTAGGTGTCATTTCGAGTTGGCTATTCTCGTCCTGTCTCGTCATATGATTGCAATTTTGAAACATTTCATTTTTTTTAATTTTTCCAAAAACATTTTTCGGGAGGTGCGGGAATATTGCCAAGAAAACACCTTTTAGACCATTATTTTAATATTTTACGAAATTTATTATAATTCCTTCTACTTGAAGTGTATACTGGAGAATCTTCAATGGAGATGAACGTGATAGGTATTTCATTTGAGCGCTGTAACTTTGTTAACTACGTCCCATCTTTTGGGCGGGTCAGGTCCCTTGACTGACAATTTTTGCAATGTAATTTTGGCAAGCTTATTTTTCATTCTTAAACTTCCTAAGCATCTTAAATCACTACAGTGAACGACATCTCAAATGTCTCACTGTCATTTTTTTCAGAGAATGTCTTTGTGAATTTGCAATGACACAATAAAATTCTCAGAAAAATTTGACAGTGAGACATTTGAGATGTCGTTCACTGTATCCCCGATACAATAATTTAGTTTTGATATGCTAAAAACTAACTTCAATGTGTGTATGGCTGTCAAAGAGTAAACATCTTTGCCAAATCAAGGATATTCAGTCGGTGATGAGTTGTCAAAGAGTAAACATCTTGGCGAAATCAAGGACAAACATGCTCCATTTGGGCAAATTTTAAGTTATCGTGTTCACAAAATTTCCATTTTTTTTTTGTTTTTTAGAGAAACATGCTCCATTTGGGCACATTTTAAGTTATCGTCTTTACATAAATTTCCAAATTTTTTTTTTTTTCAGTGGAACATGGTTCATTTGGGCAAATTTTAAGTTATCGTCTTTACATAAATTTCCAAAAAAAAATTTTTTTTTTTAGAGAAACATGCTCCATTTGGGCAAGTTTTAAGTTATCGTTCGTCTTCACATAAATTTCCAAAAAAAAATTTTTTTTAAAGAAACATGCTCCATTTGGGCAAATTTTAAGTTATCGTCTTTACATAAATTTCCAAATTTTTTTTTTTTCAGTGGAACATTTGGGCAAATTTTAAGTTATCGTCTTTACATAAATTTCCAAAAATTTTTTTTTTTCAGTGGAACATGGTTCATTTGGGCAAATTTTAAGTTATCGTCTTCACATAAATTTCCAAAAAAAAAAAAATTTTAAGAAACATGCTCCATTTGGGCAAATTTTAAATTATCGTCTTTACTATGTGTAACATGCAAAATTGGTCATGATCGTAGTTAATTTATTTAACACAGATACCAAATGTCAAGTGGAATGCGTGGAACGCGAGTGCTTGGAGAAACAGCGACTGCTACGCAATTGACATCTGATTGATTTTTTGTTGATTTGTTGGTGTTGTCGAGTGCTTTTCAATTTTAACATCTTCTTTCGCTTTAATGTAACAAGGACTGAAACAGCTTCTACTTTTGTGTTAAAATTGTTTCAAAGTCATCTAAATTTTATAGGTTTCAGATGTGTTCGTATATAATAAGCCCTAATTTGGACGTTAAATCGTGAATTTTGCTTTGTGTTTGAGTGATTTGTTTCCGTACAGAACTCATTCTGTTCTTGTCTTTTTTAAAAGAAAAATTTAATTAATTTGATAATACAGTAGGCAAAGTATCTAAATTGATAATTTTTCATTAATTCGTCACAACTTTTAATTCATAATTCAATCCTGAAAATTCGTCAATCTAAAAATACACTGCTCGTCCGCATTCACATCCGCAATCAACAAACGTCAAACGGTTTTCATTGTCTCATTAGATTTTTTTGTGAAATTTTTTTTTTCCTACCTATTAAACCAGAGCTCTCAATATTTCCGAAATTTTTTCATTTATTCGATTCAATAAATTGTTTACAAGATGCTTCAATTGATATATTCAGATTGTCGGAATAGCTCAATCAAAAGACAATTTTTTTAGTTTTTGCCAATATATTTCGTCCTCAATTCGAGAACATCATCAGGGCTGTAACAAAAACATTTCATTGATAACAACGCAAATCATAGCTGTATATTGATGTTTGATGCTTCAATTGATAATTTTTATAAATTTCGAATAAGGAAAGTGCTCTTAAAATCAACAAATCGAAAACAAAAAACAATGTTTTTATTCTTGGACTTATTTTCAGGAAATCAAAAACCTGATCTGACCTGACATGTTTTAAATTTAACCTGAAATAACCTGAAATATACCTGATTCATTTGCATATTTCTTGTTAGTTTGCTTTGCCGCGGAGTTCTAAAATCGTAATTTTCGTTTCGTAGTTTCACGGAGGATATTTGCATAATACAAGTAACAAATTTCTCAAGATATTGTTAAAATAATTTGCGAAATAGGTCTGATAGAATTCACTTCAGGTCAGTGTCTGTATTTTCAGGTTCAACTCAAATCAGTTCAAGTCAAAATCTATCAGATCTGATCCAGATCATATCAGGTTTCAGGCTATTCAAAATACAATACAAAATACAATGAAGATGCGTCTGATGTTTATTGACACATGTTGGATTTTGTTTCTTCGCCGTTGGCTAAATTAAAGTCAAAGCTAAAAAACATTTGTAATATGCATGTGGAGAGGAGTTAGTAGTCTTAGCTTCATACTTTTGTTGATTTTCAGTAATGTAATTAGTAGTCAAAAGAGCCTGATGAAGAGCAAAGCCGAAGCTTGAAATAACGTCTTTTATTTGCAAACCGCCGCTATAGTCCAAGAAATCAACCAACTTTAGTTTATTGTCACATAGCACATCCTATGTAGAATTAATTCACAAAATTCACCGAAATTCGAAAAAATTTACGGAGTTAGGACCCTCAAGAAAAATTTAATTTCAACGTAGAATATTATTCTGATCAAAAAAAGGTTATACAGCACATGCTAAAAGTCTTTTATAAACTTGATATCAGGTGCATAATTGTTCAATTTTTGTACCGAGAATTGAGATTCATATAACAACTCAAATACTTCAAATATTAACTGACATTGAAATATAAATGTAAATTTCTTTCGTTTTCCATTCACAAAGAGTCATATCTGACTAGGGAAAATTAAATCTAGTTCAGAAATTTCGGTTTAAAGTTTGCGAATTTTGTGAATTAATTCACAAAATTTACAAAATTCACCAGAAAATTCTATATAATAGGCCCTGCTTCTGACAGAAAAACCAAAGAATATATTTAACGAAAAAAAGTTGAGCTACGGTTAGAGCTTATAATTTTATTAAGATTTGAGATAAGCCTACGAGGTGTAGTAGTCAAGCCATTTTCTACACTCACATTTTCTGATATTTTTCAATTGTCCCAATTTGTTAATGTTCGACATTTACGCAGCATTTCGGAGATAGAAATATGAGATTTATTACATAATGCCATAAGTGAGGGAAATTATTCCCCACTGGATTAATAAATTATCAAGCAGTACTGCAAGGTATTTTTCTAAAAAATGAGAAATCATAAGAATTTCTGTAGATACTTAAAAAGAGATTAGGTCAAAATTCAAAGATATTCAGTGAGCCCGGCTAACAGAACCCTTCTATTATTCAATATTAAAATAAAGATCCACTGAAATAGAGGAAAAAAACTTTTGAATCGAAAACATCTGCAACTTATTAGGAATTCCTGATATTTCTTTATTTTCGAGTAGATAAGTAGTCAAAACACATTTTAAATGAGAATGAATTAAAAATAGTATCGAACAAGCGAAGAACAATTTATATAAGTTCTTTAACTGTTTTTGATCAATAAATCTAAGTTTTATTAAAAAAAATCGATATGCGACACTTGCGGAGTGTAACTTTTCTGAAAATAACTCCAAGAATAAAAAACATTGTTTTTTTGTTTTCGATTTGTTGATTTTAAGAGCACTTTCCTTATTCGAAATGAAACAATTTCGGAAATATTGAGAGCTCTGGTTTAATAGGTAGGCAAAAAACATTTTCACAAAAAAATCTAATGAGACAATGAAAACCGTTTGACGTTTGTTGATTGCGGATGTGAATGCGTACGAGCAGTGTATTTTTAGATTGATGAATTTTCAGGATTGAATTATGAATTAAAAGTTCTGACGAATTAATGGAAAATTATTAGTTTAGATACTTTGTGTATTATCAAATTAATTAAATTTTTCTTTTAAAAAAGACGAGAACAGAATGAGTTCTGTACGGAAACAAATCACTCAAACACAAAGCAAAATTCACGATTTAACGTTCCACGCATTCCACATGACATTTGGTATCTGTGTTAAATAAATTAACTACGATCATGACCAATTTTGCATGTTACACATAGTACATAAATTTCCAAAAAAAAAATTTTTTTAGATAAACATGCTCCATTTGGGCAAGTTTTAAGTTATCGTCTTTACATAAATTTCCAAAAAAAAAAAAATTTTAAAGAAACATGCTCCATTTGGGCAAATTTTAAGTTATCGTGTTCACAAAATTTCCAATTTGGTTTTTTTGTTTTTTAGAGAAACATGCTCCATTTGGGCGAATTTTAAGTTATCGTCTTTACATAAATTTCCAAAAAAAAAATTTTTTCAGAGAAACATGGTCCATTTGGGCATATTTTAAGTTATCGTTCGTCTTCACATAAATTTCCAAAAAAAAAATTTTTCAGAGAAACATGGTCCATTTGGGCATATTTTAAGTTATCGTTCGTCTTTACATAAATTTCCAAAAAAAAAATTTTTTCAGAGAAACATGGTCCATTTGGGCATATTTTAAGTTATCGTTTCGTCTTTACATAAATTTCCAAAAAAAAAATTTTTTCAGAGAAACATGGTCCATTTGGGCATATTTTAAGTTATCGTTCGTCTTCACATAAATTTCCAAAAAAAAATTTTTTCAGAGAAACATGGTCCATTTGGGCATATTTTAAGTTATCGTTCGTCTTTACATAAATTTCCAAAAAAAAAATTTTTTCAGAGAAACATGGTCCATTTGGGCATATTTTAAGTTATCGTTCGTCTTCACATAAATTTCCAAAAAAAAAATTTTTCAGAGAAACATGGTCCATTTGGGCATATTTTAAGTTATCGTTCGTCTTCACATAAATTTCCAAAAAAAAATTTTTTTAAAGAAACATGCTCCATTTCTACACAAGAATAAACAGTTTTATTTGTATGTGTGGATCAGCTGAAGCAAATTCATGCTGAAATTTCACTGCCCTTGACTGTATCATAGGCAATTTCCTTTAAAATTTTCCTTCCGGACTTCCGGACACCAAACTTCATTTCCTCAAAATTTCATCCTTTTTCCTAGTAACTCGATTAAAACCAGGAAAAAGGACCTAATTCGACGTATGTGGTTGGAGTGATAATCCCACGAGTTTCCACCAAAGTATCCATTTTCCTCACAAATTTTCCGGGACATGCCGAATATTTGTGTCATTCTATTGACGAGTGACGGAAGGAACAAATTAAGACAAATTTTATACCGAGTGATAGAACAAAAATCGTTTATTCAAGCAGCGTCACTGTAAAAGCTAAGAAAATTGAAAGATTTGAAAGCTCAAATCGAAATAGTTACAAAAATATCTCTGAATTCAACTGCATAAACTTGCTTAACCATTTCGATTTGAGTTCGCTGAAAACTGTATGCGTCCACCTTACGTACCAAATTTGCGAACGATATTCTCACATAAAGAGAGCCCAAAATGTGTATTACAAATATAGAGTCAGCCTTTTAACGTTTGTTTCTCTATAAACGATAAAAAAGAACGATTCGATTGAAAATACCAAATTTATAATTGCCTTGTCCATCAAATATTCAATTTAAAATTGTTCAATCGATTCCATTATTGTGATTTTTCAAACCTGTACGTTGTACGGGATCACTGTGCCTTTGTCTGTCTTGCATATTAACGATTTTTTTTTTTAAATATCCATCTGCCTTTCGTCATATTATTTAAAATTCTTTAAACTTTGTGTAAAATTCTCTTTTGTTAATATTTGGAGAACGATTACTACGGTAGCCATAATTTTCCTTGAAAGCTGCGTGTCGGAAAACAGAAATCTAATCTACCAGTTCTTTACAGTTAATTTGCTTGACTTAGTCAAAAATTTAAACAAAAGAAATCAAATGGCGACAGCATCCAAATACTAACACCACACACTAAATGAAGAACATTGAACATCCTCTCACAAGTTTTAAAATTTTGCGCTTAAAAGTACCACCAGTTTATTATTTCAAACGTAAAGCCAGTTATACAACCAGGCTGCGAATTGAAATTTTGACACATAATGTATGGATTCAGCTCGTGTGGAGAAATGTATGATAATGTCATTTCGCCGATTTGTTGTATACTTAATTTTAGGACTTAAGTGCCCATTCCACTTAAAAAAAAAGTACGCCGTGAGAGAGCCGTTAGAGCGCCGTGAGAGAGCAAACTGTCAAATAAACAAAGAAAAATTGAAAAAAATCAATTTTGTCTCTCACACGGAGTACTTTTTTTGGTAAGAGGAAACTAAGCATTAATGATGAGGAGCAGTGTAAAGTCGTGAAAAATGCTTGAAAAATTGTCCCGTGCAAAATGGTTGACATAAAATATATGAGCCATCTGTCAAATATTTTTCATGTTTGATGTAAACCTGATGTAAACGCTATAATTTAGTAAACTTTCATTCAATCCATTTTATCAAAATGTTCATATACTCTTTTGCATTGTGAATGCGGTCCAATACAGGTCTGTATGCTGGGTGATTCGTTTGAATCTGGAGGTTTGAAGTTTTGATTTTATAACAGTTAGTGAAAATTTACAATTCCTGATGAAAAGTTATAATGCTGAAAACAAACGAGGCATTCAAAACCTGTTTTGGTCCTTGTTTTCATGGTGAAATTGTCGCAACTGTCAAATAAAATTAGAAATTTCTCTATCGAAAATTTCGATTGCTGCATTTGTCAATGAAAACTAGGACCAAAACACGTTTTCAATGTCTCGTTTGTTTTCAGCATAAAACTGTTTTAATGCTCAAGGCACTTTTCGATATTACATCAACTTCTTGTCAAAATTTTTTAAATTTTCAATAACTGCTAGAACATCGAACGTAGTAGGTATACGAGTGAAATTTTCGACTTGGTATAAGTTGAACATAACTCTCTAATCACTCATCTAGAGCTTTATGTTGAATTTTGATGTTTTTGTGCTAGTAACAAAAACATGTGAATTTGCAAATATAGCAGACTTTTTCACTATAAGATAAGACTGTCTATTGATAACTGTCTGTAGTACTGGAGCGACACGTGAACGAAAAAGTTATTTTCACAATGCAGGCGAGAAAATAGTCATTTGCTCACCTCAGCTAAAACTCAGCCTTTGTTGCGAAAAACGTTGTGTTTACATCGGTAAAAAGTAGAAAATTTCATTTGCTCGTATGACTTCTTGCTACGCTGTGGTCACAACCCCCTTAAAATGAAATTTCCAACTTCTCCCAACAAGAGTTGAAAATTAATATTTGAGTGAAAGTCACAGGTTTAGTGTCAGAAAATATAAGTGTCGGTAACCAATCGAAGAAAAGCGACTAAAATAAGAGCAGTCTGGTTTGGGTCTGGGAAAAATTGAAAGATCTGAAATTTAATAAAATGTTGCCACTACAATACGTTCATTAGGCACCACCCAATCTGGATGATGTTTATGTTCCAATTAACATGACGCTCACTTCTCTCACAAAAATAGATAATTACTCTAGATAGCTCTAGATTTGCTAGTGGAGCGACCTCGATGCAAAACTTTTTCATCAATATTTCTTTTAAAGCATAAAGTATGGCATATTTGGTATCATTGTAAAGCTGAGACTCTAAGCTACCACAAAAGCAACCACGATAACGGAAAATACTCATATTAGTAAGGTATTGAAGCGTCCAAAGTTCACCGAGGGTAGCCTAAAAGTGCAATCTCTGAAAATGTAACAGAAAACTTCGATTCAAAAATAATTTTTTGCTGTTCAAAAGGGTTTGCAAAACTAGTCTAGGATGACCATTTAGAGGCTTCCTCAGTTGCTTCGTAAGGGATATATCAGTCTTTCAATATGGTGAAATTTTCACTTTTAGCTGCTATTGCTCAATGAAGAAATTATCGAGAGCCATAATTTTTACACTGCAAATCTTAGAATTTGTCGCTCTACCAATTCCAATGTAAATCTTAAGTCCTCACTGTTTCACAAGCCCTGGCTGACGCTGGTGCTGGTTCTCAGGAACAGCTCAGGGAATTTGGCTAAAACTTGTTTACTTGAACAGCACTTCCCTCCCCCAACTCACTTATGAAAAAAACCTGGATGTTAACTTACTCGTTTATTTAAAATTTTTAAGCCTCACCGTGCATCCAGAGATATTCTTGAAAAACTATTGAAAAATAAGCAAGAAAAACTGAACATCTTTGTCGTATCTAACACAAAATATAAGAGCTTTTAAATTGACATGACAGTATTCCATTGGTTAAACTTGACCCATTGGACAGATAATTCAAATTGAAAATGAGAAATTAAAAACTATTCAAAATGATCTCGTTCTCTCAAAACATTTTCGATCAAATGGATGCTTACAGAAAATACCTTTTTTTTTACCGTAATTACTATCATTATCCCCTCCCCCGATCACTAATAGATGTTATAGCCCAACCGAGATGATTATTTAATTATTAAATTTCCATCAATGTAATGGCTTATTACCAAGTACTAAAGTGAAACAATTCATTAAATGTGTTTTGACTGGAAAAAGTTATTCTGCTGTGTTTAAATCGGCAGGTGTAACAATTAAGGCTCTACAAACTGTGTAATGTCGATCGTAAAGCGAAAATATTTTTTTAGGCTCAATGTTATAAGCTAAAAACACAAATAATGGTCTACAAATCCGAAGCTCTGGGTGTATATATATTCAATAAGTTATTAATTGCATAGTTTTTGTTTTGTTTAATTACCTCGTTTTTCAATAAAAATTAAAGGCAAAGCCCAGCGGCAACTGAATATGCATGAACAAACTTCTTCCACTCTACTGTGCTCTGCAACAATACACATCCAATTCATCCTCCAGAGCAGACCTTGTTTATATATATATATTAAAACATATAAATATAAGTATTTCGAACATTAAATTTAATTTCAATATACGAAGTACAGAGACATAGGGATGGTGAGAGAGAGAGAGAGATGAAGTAAGTGCGAGAAATTGAGAGCGAGAAACAGAGTGAAACAATATAAGAACACAGCAAAAACAATCCATGAAACAAATTTACAACATAATAATATAAATTGTTTCTATTTTCTTTTGAACCCTTGAAAGGTTAAAATTTATGCTCAGATTAATTGTTGAAATTGTAATAGCAAACAAACAAACATCCCCAGTAAAACTGGTGAAACAACAAAACTTTTCCCGAAAAGTGTATGTTGTTATACAGCGAATAGTTGTTTTCAAATCGCATACGATATGTTGTGTGGGAATATGGTCAGATGGGTCGTACGGATATGTATATATATGGATACATATATTATGAAGGTTTTATGTAAGTGCTGAACCGAACAAATGTGTATAAAATGTGTAATACACACAGGCAAATAATCGTAAGATAATACAGTCTCTTCAGTCCAGAATCACACATACACACCAAAATTGAAAACATTTGTAAAGAGGCATTCCCATACGAAGTAAAATACTTAATAATGCCTCCTGATCTGGATATATACTATCCGAATGTGGTCGACAAAATATTTTGAAATACGACTTTGTTAAGCTTTTCGGTGCGAAGTAATGCAAAGAGAACGTTTAAATCCCAACAATATAAAATCAATTTTAATCAGGTTTTCGTGTTACCATTCAACAATTCGATGTATTACTTTTTGGGAACGTAAGACCGGTAAGAGCATCGCTATATATATAATCAGTCAAAAAAACCCTTAAAGGGTAAATGTGACGCAAGTTCTTCCTCGCTGAAGGTAAGGCATTGTGCGTCGTACGCAAAAGTTTTATCAACAAAAAATTGACTCAAAAAATTTGTGAAAGAAAATTTTACAACAAGAAATCTGCGTCACAAGTGGCAGATGATTCGGTTTTCTTTTATTAAAATTCTTTCAGTACAACCATTTTCCTAACAATACGTTCCTCAACGTCTGACACTTGTGACGTAAATTTCTTGTTGTAAAATTTTCTTTCAAAAATTTCTTTAGTCAATTTTTTGTTGATAAAACGACGCACAATGCACAACGTCACACTCAGCGATATCAGTTATTTTGTAAGTAAGATAAAGGACTTGCGTCAAATTTATCCTTTAAGGGTTTTTTGACTGATATCACCACTTTTGTAAGTATGTCATTTCGACAACATCAAAAAACCTTAAGGAAATTAGCAGGCATCAATAACGTTATAACCGAAATGAATTCGGTTACTCGAATAACGTTATTCAAAAACCGAAATGAATTCGGTTACTCGAATAACGTTATTCAAAATCACGAACTAATTTCGGTTAATTTATCACAAATGCATTCAGATTAAACTAAAGATCACTTCCAAGGGCTGAAAAAATACAAACTCAAACTCACAGACACAATTAATCGATCTCTGTGGGTCGGGGTCCATTTTTGTATGGAAAAGTTTGGGGCACTCTCCGGTACATTGGTTGCTAGGAATCTCGCGCCGCGTCATTCACAATTATTCACATTTTGACACATTTTGTATAAGGAAGATGTCACTTTGTGAATTATTGTGAATGACGCGGCGCGAGATTCCTTAACACCGGTACATTGTTCGTTTTTATTCTCTGATCGATAGTGTACAAGGGTGCCACTCCATCCTCGTCCTAAACGATTTAGGTCGCTTAACGGCGAAATGTGTAACAAATGACAAATTGACGAATGTGGAAATCGACATTTATCCAAAATTACACATTACTCGCGTAAGGATAAGTTCGGTTTTTTCTCATCAGGATGTTCTCAAAAGAAGGATTTTTGGGTCTATATGTGTATCTAGGCGATTTACTTGCTGCAATTATTATATAGTAATTCACAAAAGCATACATATCAAACACTGGGTAATACTTGAGTATTAAACGAAAATCATGTCTAGTGCTTGGTGTTAGACCGGTGAAATCCTCTGAGTCGACTTCTTTTGGGATGTTTTTCAGACCACCTCAGTTGCACGCTGTCACAGCGGCTATTTAATGAATATAGATAGTAGTCATAAAACTAGAATTCAAGCCATTTCAGGTACCCTCGTCCAACTTTAGGAAACTTTTCCTTCCGCTCTCGGGAAGGTGTATTGACATTTTTCCGTTATTGTAGAAAAGTCTAGACCCTAACCTTCAAAAACTAGTATTTTTATGGGTCTATTAAAAATAAAAGTTTTGTAGAGAAATAGTTATTTTCATCATAAGGAGAGAAATCACGAAATTACAGTATACATACGTTACGTATGCAAAAATAATTCTCGTTGGATACGAGTTCACATACATAATGTGATTGAGTGTGTTCTCTCCGTAATGAACAAAAGTTTACACACTTTATGATTCGAAAAACAGAAAAAACCAAAAAGAGCAAAAGAGAGTGAGAGAGTTAGCTCCGCCTTCGTATATATCAATTCAAAACAGGTACCAAGCGAGTAAAACATCATTTTTATCCCTAGACCTGTATACAAGGTCTGCTCAGAGAGAACCCAAAAAACTATGGTTTCCGATAACTTTCAGCGCGTGATTTCGTCTGTTTTCATATCATGAAGCGTGTAAAATATATGGCAAGTTTGTTTTACTCGAAAACTTAGCGACGTATAAATAATTTACGCTGTGACGAAACTGTAATAAATCATGAACAAGATGAAGCAGTGCACAGAGAATTTTAACGAGTAATAACTAGTAATAACAGCAGGTAAATCGCTTAGAACAATATTCACAAAAATCCTTCTTGTAGAATTTCCACCGATTTTCGTCGTTTGTTACACATTTCGCCATTGAGCGACCTAAATCGTCTAGGATGGAGTGGCACCCTTGTACACTATCGATTAGAGACTAAAAAGGAACAACGTACCGGAGAGTGCCCCAAACTTGAATTTTTTCATACAAAAATGGACCCCGGCCCACAGAGATCGATTAATTGTGGCTGTGAGTTTGAGTTTGTATTTTTTCAGCCCTTGGAAGTGATCTTTAGTGTAATCTGCAATAATTTGTGATAAATTAACCGACATTAGTTCGTGATTTTGAATAACGTTATTTGAGTAACTGAGTTCATTTCGTTTTCCGAATAACGTTATTGGAGTAACAGAAATCATTTCGGGTAATAATAACGTTATTGGGGATGCCTGGAAATTAGAGAAATCAGTCTGAATCCCAAAATCTAGAAACCAATCTTGGTACACCTCACTTATATGGAAAACAACCCAAATCCATCAAAAAATCCGATGGAAGTTAGGTAGTTCCAGAGGAATCATCTGTCATCCCAAAATTTAAGAACAAACCTTGGAACACCTCTTTCATGTCGAAAATAACCCGAATCCATCAAAAAATCCAATGGAAGTTAAGAAATGCCAGAGGAATCACCTGTCATCCCAAAATTTGGGAACAAACCTTGGAACTCCTCACTCATGTCGAAAATAACCCAAATCCATCAAAAAATCCGATGGAAGTTAGGAAGTGCCAGAGGAATCACCTGTCATCCCAAAATTTAGGAACCGACCTAGTGGAAGTTAATACTTAATGATCCCAACAATTCCCAATAAGAAAAACATCCCAAAACAACACACACCATTCACCACATTACCATCCATATCATGCAACAAAATATTCAACTCACCCACACACATACAAATTGGCTTTTATATGGCATTTGTATGGCGACTTTGGGCAGCTCCCGAATTATGGGTTTTTTCCAACTTTTGAAAATTCCATTCTTATTTTTGGGCCTATAACCAAAATTTCAGGAAAATCTATAGAAACGTTTAGGAGTTGTCCATAGGAACTAACTAACGTAGGCGATTTCAGTTATCTGAAAAAACGAAATTTTGCTTATTTTCATACAAACATCAATATTTCGAAGGTCAATTTTGAAGGTGTGATAGCTCGTTGAACTCGTATGGATTCCTAGATTCCAGATATCCTAGTTTATGGGTCGTTGGAGGTAAGGGGAAAAAGTCAAAAATTGCTGTAAATATGCTCCGCTGTCCTCAAATTTTTTTTTGTTAAAACATTTTTGGTAGTGGACTTGCGTCACGCCCGCTTACTAACGTGCGGGCATGATCGTTATGTCAGTTGCTTATTTTTGCTTAAAGTGTCGCCCAACATTCGACACATAATAGTTATTTATTGAACGAGGGGAAAAATTGGAAATGACAACAAGAATGAAGTATTGCGGCTGGAGCGGAGCGAGTGAATGATAAGAGAGAATTATGTGGAAAGATAGGTGAATTTGAACGAGAACGAATAAATGAAGAGAGTCGTCAACAAATCTCAATTTTCTCCGTATGGGCCTATATTTGAATGTATCGAATATTCATCAGACCAAAAAATTCATAAAATCCACATTTCTCAACCGATTTCCATTTGCTTTCGTGATACCGATTGCTGGAGGTGTCACGAGTCCAGAACACCAAACAGATCGAAGATCGGTTGAGAAATGTGGATTTTATGACTTCGCATGCTAACGTAATGGTACGTATATTTGAATGTATCGAATATTCATCAGACCAAAAAATTCATAAAATCCACATTTCTCAACCGATTTTCATTTGCTTTCGTGATACCGATTGCTGGAGGAGGCTTGGATCCAAGGCTTCATCAAAATTAGCGATGAAAGCCACGTCTTGAGTGTTTAGAATATGAGAGACGTGACTTTCAACACCAAAAGAAGAGCCGAGAAAAGCAGGTAAAGAAACATCTTGAAGTCTTCTTATTCCCAGACCACCTACGTTAATAGGCAATGTTGCTTGTGTCCATTGTTTATGATCCAAATCTACATTCAGGATTACTTCTAAGAGGCCCATAAGTTATGGGGAGTCAAATTTTCTCGTTGGAGACGAAATTTCATCTGAGATGACATTGACGTTGGCGTATGATTAACAGTTCCTGAAAGCTTCGACACAGGTGATTAACTCGACTGGGTGTCCCAAATTTTTTTCTAAGTTAAACTGGTTTCATTTGGAACGTAAATGAAGACAGAATGTGTAAATTGTGTATTTATTAGAATTTATGTTTTATTGTTAAGCTTTATTGCTACCGAAACTTCCATTTCTAAATAAAATGTTCTTTTACAGATGACAAAATGGGGCTGAGCTTAATAAAGCCTTTCGAATTTTTCGCCTTCTGGCAATCGAATCCAGTTTTCCGGTAAGAACTTAGTGCCTTCAGTTTCCATAACATGAAACTAAAAAATGAGAAAAAATCTAAATAATTCGGTTTGAAAGTGATGCCTCAATATTACGTACAGTATAAGCATAGCGACTTTTATCTGACCGATTAATGTCACTTTGGTGTATGGTTAAACCATCGAAAACTACCAGCGATCCTTTTTTCACCGGACACGGAATGTATTGCTCCTTGGGTAGATTCAAATCAGGCTTTTCATAAACACATAAATCACCACGGCCTGGGACTGGATTACGAACAAATCTATCAAATGACAAATCAAAGTCAATTTGCTGTATTGCTATGCGCAGCAATGATTTGATGAAGAATGTGCGAGATTCTCAATGACTTATACCGATTGAGTAATCCATTTTTATGAGATCCTTTAACGAACCACACACAGCCGTTTTCAAGTGTTGCGTCTTCAGTTGGAATCCAAAATGCGGTCACATTAATCGGATCGGTGAGCAAATACATTGAGTCTTGATGTTGTTTAACTGAAGCGAAAATATGAACTAAAGTTTCTGCTCTATTATCTATTGAACAGAAGGAGGACGTGTCACATTAGTGATTTATAAGAAAAATGAAATTACATTTCTTTCGCTACATCTCGAATAGTCTTACGATGTGTTTGGTTTTAATCTAACAAAAACTCCTACCGCAACCTTTAAATTTTTAGCCCCGTACGAAGTACAAAGGGGCTTATAGGATTACGATGCCGTGTGTAATTGATGGAATTCGAAGCAGACGGTAAGGGCAAAGTGTTTGCCTATGTTCATAGATGACGAATCTGCAATAAAAATTTTGTCTGTCCGTCTGTCCGTCTGTCACGTCGATATCTTGAGTAAATCAAATCCGATTTCAAAAAATTTTTTTCCCTGAAAGATAGTCGAAATAGTGAGGCTAAGTTCGAAGATGGGCATATTCGGGTCGGCCCTTCGTGAGTTAGGGCCACCTAAGTGATTTAAGGTCTTTTGGTGATATTTATGGCAAAATAAACGATGGCAATGTAAATGACACGGCAAATGATAGGTATTGTCAATACCAATCCAGGAAAAAAAAGTTTTTTTAAATCGGGTGAGTGGACCGTGAGTTAGGGCCTTAGAAGTGAAATGCTACTAGGGCCCTATGTGTATTTTACATAGAACTCGAGTAAATTTCATTCGTTTTTCGTAATTTTTGTTTGATTTGGAAGGTAATCGAATGCCGAATAGAATGTTGTTGAAAAAAAATTAAATTTGGGTCCTTGGCCTAAGGCCGCTACTAGGGCCCTATGTGTATTTCACATATAACTCGAGTTTTTTCATACGTTTTTCGTAATTTTTGTTTCATTTGGAAGGTAATCAAAGGCCGAATAGAATGTTGTTGAAAAAAAATTAAATTTGGGTCCTTGGACTAAGGCCACTACTAGGGCCCTATGTGTATTTTACATATAACTCGAGCAAATTTCATCCGTTTTTCGTAATTTTTGTTTCATTTGGGAGGTAATCAAAGGCCAAATAGAATGTAGTTGAAAAAAAATTAAATTTGGGTCCTCGGACTGAGGCCGATACTAGGGCCCTATGTGTATTTTACATATAACTCGAGCAAATTTCATCCGTTTTTCGTAATTTTTGTTTCATTTGGAAGGTAGTCAAAGGCCGAATAGAATGTTGTTGAAAAAAAAATTAAATTTGGGTCCTTGGACTAAGGCCACTACTAGGGCCCTATGTGTATTTTAAATATAACTCGAGCAAATTTCATCCGTTTTTCGTAATTTTTGTTTCATTTGGGAGGTAATCAAAGGCCGAATAGAATGTAGTTGAAAAAAAAATTAAATTTGGGTCCTCGGACTGAGGCCGATACTAGGGCCCTATGTGTATTTTACATATAACTCGAGCAAATTTCATCCGTTTTCCGTATTTTTTGTTTCATTTGGAAGGTAATCAAAGGCCGAATAGAATGTTGTTGAAAAAAAAATTAAATTTGGGTCCTCGGACTAAGGCCGCTACTAGGGCCCTATGTGTATTTTACATATAACTCGAGCAAATTTCATCCGTTTTCCGTATTTTTTGTTTCATTTGGAAGGTAATCAAAGGCCGAATAGAATGTAGTTGAAAAAAATTTTAAATTTGGGTCCTCGGACTGAGGCCGATACTAGGCCCTTCAAAAAAATAAAATTTTAGGGCGATTTGAAATTTTTGTTTCATTTGAAAGGAACGTCGTACGGGGCTTCGTAATTGCGCTATGCGCAATTTGTAAGATGTACATATTACATAATAATTTTACTTTAACTACATTAAGGGGCGTGATTAGGTGACCTTCCATTTAAATTCACAATTGTCACTTTCCACAGTAAAAGTTGCACAATGTTTTCACGAAGATTTAAACATTTGAATAATTGATAATGACGTAATAAACACAATTACAACAAAATTTGTTCTTTACTCTATCAAACTGTAGCAATTTTTCACGAAAATAGATAGATCTTTGTTATGTAAAATGTAACTAAATATGCGCGGTTTGCGAAGTATATGAGCACACATTTCGCTTTATTTGTGATAAAATGGTCAAAAGTAACAAAATATGACTAATGTCCTTAAGTTCTTGCATAAATTTGTAACCAAACTGTCGGAACCAATTTGACAAAATTCACATTTATTTTTATAAAAACAAGTTTGCAACATCGAGGTGAACAAGAAAATACAGACCAAATTATTGTGAATTTTGACGCATACTGGTGACATTTTCGAATTTCGAAAACACATAACCACAAAATTCTAGCAAACAAACATGATGTCTGATGTTCCGAGCAAACGCAAACACGAAGGAAAAACCTTTTTCTTTGGAAAGAGAAAACGGGGACGCGACCACAGCAATAACTTTCACAGCAAAAAGTCTACAAAGTAATTTTATTGAGTACATTTACAGCCTTTCCTGAAATAATTTGTGGTTTCTAGTACGACAACATCCAACGGAAGCGAATTATCTACAATAGCAATAGAACCATCGTTTCAAGAAAAATTAACCCAAGATGCTGAGTTCAATGCCGACGAAGTATTTATTGAGCTCGAAGATATGTCGTTCTACAACCATTCCTTGGGACTATATCAAGAAACCATTGAAAGTGCGGAAGTATTTACGGAACTTGATCCAAGCAAGGAATACGAGCTTTGTGATCTAGAATCAGCAGCCATGAACATTGATGTTGAAGCAGCACAACAATGCCGGAATGATATTGCATCAGTTGAAAACATTGAGATACTTGAACTGGAAGATAATGACCGAGATGACAATAGTGAAATCGACTTTGGAGAATTTGTGAATGGGAATGAAGCATGTGATCCTGTTCAACATGAAGGTGCAAAACAATTTCGTGCAACGATCACTACATAATCCAGACGTTTCTTTATTAGGTAGTGACATAGTTGAGAACGAAGAATTTGAAAGACAAAACCAGCAGACGACGTCAATCGAAGGAAATCGAATTGTCGATTTGAAAAAACTGTTCGACGATATACGACGGCTGAACAGTCATTCTGCCGATGATTCTTGCAATTTCAACGATATGGTGCTCGTCAGAGAAACCAAGTTTGGATTCCAAAGTAGAATTGGATTTTGTTGTGAAAAGTGCGGCTATTTAGATCATTTAGTGACCACGACTGAAAATGATGAAACACCGAACATAAACTCTGTTGCCGTATTAGCTACACTGTCGGTCGGTTTGTCCTACTCAACAATGGTAGAATTTCAAAGTGCGTTCAACATACCATCAATGACAAAGTCAACATTCTACAAAAAAGAGCGAGAGTGGCACTCGATCATTAATGATGTAGCGGAGGAGTCTATGAATAAAGTTGCGAAAACCGAAAGACAGGAATGCATTAAAGAAGGAAGTGTCGATGAAGCTGGAAACGCACTGGATAAATGTTTCATCGACGCCGCGTGGAGTAAACGGTCATATCGATCGTCCTATTCAGCATCTTCGGGATCTGCAACAATCATTGGAGCTCACACGAAAAAGGTGATATGGAATGGTGTTGCCAACAAACGTTGCCGTGTCTGTGAAAGTGCCCGTTCAGCTCAAACGAAGCCAGCAGAACATAAATGCAACAAAAATTTCGTTGGACCGTCGACCGCAATGGAACCAAAGCTAATTAAAGATGACGGAGACGCAAGTGTCGTTGTTGCGCTAAACAATGCCCAAATTTATAGGTATCCGTACTTACACATCGAAAAACGTGAATGCTGTAATCATTTGTTCAAGGGTTGTAGATGCAGCCTGCATAGGTTGGCTGAAAAAGCTGCGTTCAAACCATACCTGTCCTACGATAAAGTCGAAAAGATCATCTACTACATCAGATGCGCCAGAAAACATTGGGTTGAATCATCAGAGACTTATGAAATTCAAATTGAAAACATTCGAAAGGACATCTTCAACATACCATACCATTTATATGGCGATCACACACGATGTGCTAAGTATTTCTGTGATGGTGCTAAAGAGGGCGAGAAAAACTTCGTACCTACTTTGGAACAAAATAACTTGATGAGTCAGATCCAGGATTCGTTGGCCAGAGTTCGCTTAAACGCTAAGAGCGTTTTAGCTGGGGAAAGCACGAACATTGTTGAGCAGTTCAACTCCCTGATCGTGAAGTTTACAGGAGGAAAGCGAGTGGACCTCACATCCAGTGGTTCATTCAAAGCTCGAAATCAATTGGCAGTTATACAACACAACACCGGGAAAGTTCTTTCAACAATATTCCAGGCGATCAACAAAAAACCGAATCCTAACATACAACATGTAGAGAATCTAAAAATCGCTCACAACGAATACAACTCAGTGCACCGAAAAAACCATTCCAAAAAGAAGGCCTTTATCAATGCGACCAGTGGAGACGAGTTCTATGGGACCCTTACATGCCAAAAATTAGATATGGACCAGCCAAGCTATGATTTCGAGAAAAAACGGTTTTTAGATGATCTGGCTCGTCGACATAGCAATCGCTCTAAAACTGAAGGTGAAACAAAATTGCACGAAGACAGTGATAAATGGAATAGTGCGATTCATGGGATGGTAACGTGCTCCTCTTTTGGAAGCATTTGTTCAGCTCGAAATGCAAAATCGTACAGAAATATTGTAGAGGCAGTGTTGTACCCTGGTCGGAAAGGAGAAAAACAAACTCAGCACAACTTGACGTATCAACCTGTTGCTGCTGAAGTGTTTGAAAGGGCTCTGGGGCTAACTGTTGTAAAATCTGGATTTCATACGGATGATACGCTTCATTTCGTTGGAGCGGCGCCGTATGGAACAATCAACGAAGATGCAATCATCGAAATTATATGTCCACTGTCATATTTCAACAAAAACGTTTTGGAAACGGTTCAAAAGGACACGTTATGGATCAAAGATAAGAATAAGGCCAATATTATTGGCATGAACTCTAAACATAAGGAGTACTACAAAGTGCAAGGCATGATGCATGTTACAAATCGTCAATTGTGCTATTATGTGGTATGGCCGGGAAATGAAGGAGTCATAATTTGGAGTGTTAAGAGAGACAATATGTTTTGGATGCGAGAGATGGAACAGAAATTGAAGGCTTTCTTCGAAAAAGCCCTTTTACCGGAGATTGTCGATTCACGGAAAAGCAGACTTATGCCGCTACGTAGCTTAGACAGTGACGGTAATGCGGTATTATCTAGTGTTGAATCCACGATCTAGCCGATTTATTTTTCGAAGCTCACTTTTTTGTGAAACTGATTCATTTGATATGAAATAAAACGTATTAACATTCCGCAATTTGTTATTTTGCTCTTTAGTAAACATTCCATCAGTTCTCCCTTCACTAGGATTCACTAGGACCTACGAATGAGAATTTTAACTCTGAAAGTATGAGAATTGAGAAATCCTTTGAGTGATTCTTTTGAAAAACAACCTACGGAAATCGGACGCATTTTCACCAGCTCGTGTAAGGTGTAACTGAAGAAATTTCTGTAAAAAGGTGCGTGTTTTCGATCGCCTCTCGCTAGACATACGATTATCGACAAATTTTCAAAAAAAACCTCAGGTAACCAATACCTACCTAGGCAGAAGGCTGTAAACTTGGGGAGGTCACGCAGATCGCCATTATTAGATACGCGGGAACACACCACTTCTGATGATTTTCAGGAGGTGAATTTTTGTATGAAATTTCCCATTTTATCATCAACTGTGGTGTTTACCCAAGTTTACAGCTTTGCCTAGGCACATATAAAAAATTCCACTGGTAAATGCATCCGATTTCGGTAGGCTGTTTTGCCAGAGCATCCCTCTTTACAATAATAAATTTATGTAATAGGTAAGTGTTCCTAAAGTGCGACATAGCGCAGTCAACCATTTATTCAGAGCATCATCTCCGACGTAGCCCAGATTGGTTTCAAAAACTTAAATTTCGGGGTTGTAATACGCTAGGCTACACAAAATCAGAATTTTTCATTCGCATTCCACTGTCAGGGAAAATATAGAAATTGTAGCCTCTCCCATCTTCACATACACAGACTTTTATTATTTCGTTTTCAATAGAAATGTTCCAATCTATTGTAAATTTTTTGGTATTTAGAAACACATTCAATAACAATTTCTCAATTATACAGTGCCGATGATTATACATTTTATTCTAGCTGAACCATAGGAATCGGTAATAAGAATAGAGCTCATATTATTGTAAAGACAATGGGGCTAAATGTTGTAAAATCATGATTGTATACGGATATCAGTTATGGATAAAAGATAAGAATAAAGCGAATACTATTGCAATAGAAGTGATGTGGTATGACTGTCACATCAAAATAAGCTCAATGTGTAGGTGAAACCGTATTTATAATAAAAAATGAGATTCTCACTTTGAAGTAGCAACATGAAAAAACAATATTTTGTGAAGGATCAGAATTGCTTTTATATTTAATTTCAAATATTATCCGCTTGCGCTTTCGAAATTGAATTTCGAAAATTCGTGTCGTTCGAATTATTTAAATTAATTTTTCGAAATTAAGTAGAGGGAGTGGACGTACATATACTCGCGCCTTAACCGGCGCAATAGGCTTACGGTCAAAGTAGGGTGACAGACGCACTAGGGTCACGTACGCAATAGATATACGGGTTTGTACGGGGCTCAGTCGCAGCAAACGCTCCGACTGTTCTGATGGCTCGTTTTTCATTTTTCTTATAATTCGCTAATGTTTTATGTCTTGTTTCTGCATAAATCTATTCCATGCAAAACGAACCGTAGCCGCCAATTTTCGGATTTTTATAAATGAACATGCTTTGCATGACCGCAGGCTTCTTCAGTCCAAGTTTCTTAGCAACCTTTTTAACGCGATCATCGAAAGTGTACTTGTGGAATATTGGATTCACTAAATGGCATCCGTGACCGATCTAAATAATGAGCAAAAATTCCTTTTAATACCTAATCGAGTATATTCATTGCGTTGGGACAAAATGTCTACGAACAAAAAACCTCTCGGACAAAATATTCACTGTCAACGCACCCGAAGAACGGTCAGGCAAACTAATTTGCAACTTACCAGAATTGCAAACGCATTACCGACATGTCCTTCAAAGTTGCAATTTGTAGACATCAAATTTCTGCCTTTGTTCTGAGAAAAGCGCCACCCATCTTCAGAAACAATTCAACTTTTGCAGAATGTAAATTTTGTCCAGATTACTCTTTTCGGGTTTTTTTTTTCACTTCGAGGATATTTTGTCCGGGCTATTTCCTCTGAATTTTATCAGTCCCACATTCGACGTACTTTATTTATGGATTCCATTTTGTCAACCAGCAAATTTCCATCTTTATCCAGTGCCTCACTTTCGTAGAAATAATGCAATTTGTTGGCCGATTCGAGGTAATAATCTTCTTTGGAATGTAATCCAAACACTTTGCGATCATCATCGGGTGCATCGCGACACACTTGTAAGCCAGCTTGTCTTAGTTCATCTGCCTCTTGTTCCGTTAAGAAATTCTCCACCACAGCGAAACCGTTAACATCGTACTTTGGGTAACGAACAAACAAAGATAAATGTTTTTATCGACAACACAACAAATGACTTTAGCGAAGCAAGAGGAAAACTTTAAAGCCCACCTGATCCAATGAATAATTCGACATGTTTTACTCTTTCAATAAAATATGAGTGCAACAATCTCCGTTCAACTAACGTATGGTTCGATTCACTATTAAACTTATTACTTAATGCAATTTCCAATTGAAATGCAATCAAACACTGAGTGAACACTTTCGTTTTTCGCCCTAATATACTAGGAATTGTCACTGCTATCAGCGCATTCGAATCTGCATGTTTCCGTGTTTCGCTTTTAATCTCACTGGAAAATTATGAACAGATTATCAGTGCGGTTGAGCTATTCAGTTATCAATTTGTGATGCAACAAACTGCAAACAAACTAGAAATGAATCCAAGTTCAAGGATCACGGTTGACCCCTATGCATTTTAAGCACTCTGAAATGATATTTCGCACAGCTTGTATACATAAACGTTCGGTTGAACGTTTTGATAAATGAAAATGTTTTAAAGGACATTAGAACGTTCGAACACTTTGGTTCGATGTTGCGTTCAGCCTACAAATGTTATTCACATTCGACGAAAAACATTCGTTCCAACACATGACTCTCGGAGGTATATACTTCAATGGAAGTAGAGAACAGGTATGGTCGATCGCCGAATTCGTCTTAAACGCACTCACATTTTATGTCAAAATAATATGAAAATGAGTGCGTTTAAGTACGAAAATTAAATTTTTATGTCCTCCGGGCGGACAATAGACCATACCTGTTTTACACTTTCATTGATATACTTGTGTATTACGTGTTCCGCCAATTGTATTCTCTGATAAACTGTCTTTAAGTTGAATGGGAACACACATCACACAAAACTTGAGCTATGGCAGTTTCTTCCTAGTCCTAGAAACTAACTTGTTCCGATTTAATGGCCTACTTCTCCGTGATGCTACACAAGTTCCCAGAGCCGGATTAAGACTCCAGGCGCCACTGGGCTATTTGGTTTTCAACACTAAGAAAAGACATATCGTTGAAACCAGCGCCAATTTTCACCAGTTAAGCTAAGCCACTATAGCCCATCGTCTTACTACGGCTCTGCAAGTTCCATAATGAGCATTGGCCTTACTAACATTTTGAGCAGTAGCGATGCACACAGATTTCTCGTAGAGGTACTTGCTAGCTCTTTACATGTGTTCCCTACAAATCCTTATTGAATTTCGTCCTTAGCAAATGTATTAAACACTGTCACTTATCCGATGCTCTACACGACCTGTTACGTTATTTTCCAAGTTTTCCTCACTTTTCCACTATCGTTTATGTGTCGAATTTTCTTTGCAAAGACTTTTTTAAGCAAACTTGGCAAGAGGACATGGATCGTGTAATATACTGAGTAAAATCGAATGTGGTTTTCCTGTAACTTTAAATTGACGTTTTTACTGGAAAGCAACACTTTGCACAACATTTTCATCAAAGTCATGTGCAAAAATAATCCAACTAACTTTATCAAAAGCGTTTGATGATAATGATATTCTGTGTGTGGATGTGAAATGGGTGCATTGCGTCGGGTGAGAAACTGTTTGATTAACATATTGCAATCACATTTGTTTGACCTAAATGACGTATATTAAATTGTCGCAACATACTTGCATTATTTGCTGATCGAACGTGGAATCTTATGAGGCACTAAGAGTTGCAGGAAACGTTAAGAGGGATTCTTTTGAAAAACAGCCTACCGAAATCGGATGCATTTTCCAGTGGACTTTTTTATAAGTGCCTAGAAAGGCATTCGACCCTAGAAGCCAAAACCGCTTTCAAAACAAGGCATCAGAACAGTCGGAGCGTTTGCTGCGACTTAGCCCCGTACGATCCGTAATCCTATTTCGTCCGTAACCATAATACGTCCGTAGCCGTAATACGCCCGGAACCCTAATACGTCTACAACCCTCTAATGCGTCTGTTACCAAAATGAAAGTCAAGTTGGGCATGGTCAAATTTACTGAAAGTGTTCATTTTTAAAATTGCGCATAGCGCAATTACGAAAGCCCGTACGAAGTACCTCTCAAATAAAACCAACAATTTACGACATTATTTTAGAAACCCAAAATTTTTTGCCAACTTTCCATTGGGTATTCAATTACCTCTCAAATAAAACAAAAACTAGCAAAATCGGTTGAGATTTACTCGATTTATGTGCAAAAAGCACTTAGGGCCGAGTAGCGGCCTTAGTCCAAGGGCGCAAATTTGAAACTTTTTTTGCCATCATTCTATTCGGCATTCAATTATCTCTCAAATGAAACAAAAACTAGCAAAATCGGATGAGATTTACTCGATTTATGTGCAAAAAACACTTAGGGCCGAGTAGCGGCCTTAGTCCAAGGGCCCAAATTTGAAAAATTTTTCGCCACGTTCTTTTCGGTATTCAATTACCTTCCATAAAAAACTAAATCTAGCAAAATCGGATGAGATTTACTCGATTTATGTGCAAAAAACACTTAGGGCCGAGTAGCGGCCTTAGTCCAAGGGACCAAATTTTAAACTTTTTTCGCCACGTTCTTTTCGGTATTCAATTACCTTCCATAAAAAACTAAATCTAGCAAAATCGTATGAGATTTACTCGATTTATGTGCAAAAAACACTTAGGGCCGAGTAGCGGCCTTAGTCCAAGGGCCCAAATTTGAAACTTTTTTTGCCATCATTCTATTCGGCATTCAACTATCTCTCAAATGAAACAAAATCTAGCAAAATCGGATGAGATTTACTCGATTTATGCGCAAAAAACACTTAGGGCCGAGTAGCGGCCTTAGTCCAAGGGCCCAAATTTGAAACATTTTTTGCCATCATTCTATTCGGTATTCAATTATCTCTCAAATAAAACAAAATCTAGCAAAATCGGATGAGATTTACTCGATTTATGTGCAAAAAACACTTAGGGCCGAGTAGCGGCCTTAGTCCAAGGGCCCAAATTTGAAACTTTTTTCGCCACGTTCTTTTCGGTATTCAATTACCTTCCATAAAAAACTAAATCTGGCAAAATCGGATGAGATTTACTCGATTTATGTGGAAAAAACACTTAGGGCCGAGTAACGACCTTTGAGCCCTCCCAACAAGCTCCTACATCCTACATCCTGCATCCTACACAAAAACAATGTTCAGCAACTTTGTTCTACTCGTCAATACCTTTCATTTGATATATCACAAGCAGCTATTACGTGCGTATTTCGGTAGATATCGTCGAAAGACTGAAAAACACCTATAGGGCCCTAGCTCTGGAAAGGCCGTTTTCGAGCTCAAGCTAGAGGGGTCACGGACGGACGGACGGACGGACGGACATTTTTTTTATTGCGGATTCGTCATCTATGAACATAACCAAAAGCTTTGCCCTTACTGTCTGCTTCCAATTCGACGTGTTACAAACGGCATATTAATCTTATAAGCCCCCAGTACTTCGTACGGGGCTAAAAATTCTTCGAAGTTTGTGTGGCTGTTGAAAAGTGATCAAAAACTTGCGTTCTTACTGAATTTTTCTCGAGGTACACAAAATGTACATGGTCGTGTAGGGTGTCATTTGACAGGTAATTTAATGTGATTTTGGGCCAAATAGGGTCTGATGAAGTTTGGATGCATCTATGATGAAATGTGTACACCTAAACATTTCAACTTCTATTTCATCGTAGATGCATCCAAACCACATAAGACCTTATTTAACACCCAAAAGCACATTAAATTACCTGTCAAATGATACCCTACACGACCGTGTACGTTTTGTGTACCTCGAGAAATTTCAGTAAGAACAGTGTAAGTCTTCGGTTGAAAACTTTAACTGCACATATTTCAGTGTCGATGAATTTTAAACACAATAAGTCCTTATTCGGCTCAATAGTACGTGTGATTACCTTTCTAATGACACCCCACACGACCCTGTACGGTTCGTGTAACTGGAGAAATTTTTGTAAGAAAAGTGCAAGTTTTCGGTTTTTGATCACCTTTCACCAGCCACACAAACTTCGGAGAATTTTTTTGAAAGACGTTTTGGCTTCTAGGATCGAATACCTTTTTATGCACATATAAAAAAGTCCACTGGAAAATGTGTCCGATTTTGGTAGGTTGTTTTTCAAAAGAATACCTCAAAACCTTTCACTAATAAGACAATACAATAAGAAAGTAATGACAACGTAAAGTTCTTCGCGAGTTCGATTTTCCGCTTCGGTTTAATCGGAATGTGTTACTCTTAAGAGCTCGTCAGTCTCATTGAATTACTACTATCAAGTGCGCGGTGGTGGTAAAACCCAAGATACATAACACATACTGAGGTAACGCAAGTCCTCAGGGAATAGCAAGCGGATCCAAAGTTTCGGGTGAATATAAGATTTGTTATGTTGCATCCGTGACGTTTGGCGCGATAATGTTGTTGGATCTGCGTTGTTTAGTGTTGAGTTTTATATAATTTGGTAAAACTTTTTATAATTTGCGACAGTGGTGTCTGCCACTGTTTCGATCTGAGAGACGAAATGCAATATCATGATTCTTCAAAGGTTTTAAAGAATTTCTTTTGGCAACATCTCATCAGGCCATGGCGACCGTGGCAAAGAAACAACTAACCACAAGTGGCTAGTCATACCTTGTTGCCCTGTACAAGTCTAGCGAATCATAAGCAAAATAAAAGTAAACTTCAGGTCAGGACAAATATTTTTTTTTAATACCCGGACTGAACCTGATTTTTCAGGTCAGTGTCAATGCGATTGCGGTCGACCATTGTCAACCTATTCCGAATATTAGAAAGAGTCGACTAGCTGAAAAATTGCGGAAGCAAATTCATGTCTAAATTTCGCTGACGTTTACTGTAATTTGATAAATTAAAAAATGTTCATGAGAGTGTTGATGCTGATGAACCATAGGTATTTCAAAAGAAAAACTTTTCAAAATCCGTTGCATACACGTAAATGTGCGTCATATCGACCATACACTGATTATCTACTCTTTCAACCCACTGATAATTCAATACGACGCTTGTTGTCTGCATTCATATCGTTGAAAAACATAAAAAATAAAATAATGACTGAATGCTAATGAATTCGTGGATAGTAGAGAGTAATAGGAAATATTGTAATGAAACAAAATAAATTTGTAAATGAAAATGTTTCTAGGGTTTTCTATAATTACTTTTCACCAAACTCACTGAAAAATCCTCTTAAATTTTTATTTGAAAATATTTTTCTACTCTACATGGTACCGCTCTCTATCCACTCGTCCATAAAATTCATGGAAACGGCAAAACTGGACTACGGAATACGTACGAATGTCTGTTAATTAAAAATGTATTCATCGTTATGATGTATTATAAAAGTTTAATTTTTTTTCTGTATGAATGTGAGCGATGATCATTCACATTTTATAAGCCATATATACTACACAGAAAAACTATAATCCTTTTCACTGGACGGGCACAATGAAATCGCATTCAGAAAGGAATTTCAGTAATTTATTTACATTTTTTTGTTTTTGTTTTTTTATTTTTTATTTATTAAATATTGATGCTTGAGAGAAATGTGTTTTATTTTCCAAATAGATTGAGGTGCAGCAATGGGGCAATGAAGTTACCTTCCCTGTAAGGAAAGACTGATTTTATCTCCTTTCCAGTATAGTGATGAAATATTACGAAACTTGTACAGGGAAAGCTTCAGAAATTTTTTAAAATGTCCTCGTCCTTGTCGTATGTAAAAAAAATTTACTTGCAACAATCTGCGAAGATGAAATTTTTATAATGATAATTTTCATTTTCTCCTTCGGCTCTGGCTACGAACCTCCCTCTCGGCAATATAAAAATCTCCAAACAAAGATGTAATGTACTATCACCCAAAGCCACTTAAAAACGAGCCGTCAGAACAGTCGGAGCGTTTGCTGCGACTGAGCCCCGTACGAACCCGTACATCTATTGCGCACGTGACCCTAGTGCGTCTGTCACCCTAGTTGAAGTCAAATTATTATGAAATGTGTACATCTTACAAATTGCGCATAGCGCAATTACGATGCCCCGTACGACGTTCCTTTCAAATGTAACACAAATTTCAAGTTGACCTAAAATTTTAATTTATTGAGAGGCCTAAGGCCTAGTTACGGCCTTAGTCCAACGACCCAAATTTAATTTTTTTTCAACATCATTATATTCGGCCTTCAATTACCTTCCAAATGAAACAAAAATTAGGAAAATCGGACGAAATTTACTCGAGATATATGCAAAATACACTTAGGGCCGTGTAGCGGGCTTAGTCGTATTTGGTGTTCGATTACCTTTCAAATGAAACAAAATTTAGGAAAATCGGATCAAATTTACTCGAGTTATATGCAAAACACACTTAGGGCCGAGTAGCGGCCTTAGTCCAAGGACCCAAATTTAATTTTTTTTCGACAACATTCTATTCCTCGTTCGATTACTTTTCAAATGAAACAAAAATTAGGAAAATCGGATCAAATTTACTCGAGTTATATGCAAAATACACTTAGGGCCGAGGAGCGGCCTCAGTCCAAGGACCCAAATTTAAAACGTTCTTCGCCACATTATATTCGGGCTTCGATTACCTTTCAAATGAAACAAAAATCACGAAAAAAGGATGAAATTTACTCGAGTTATATGCAAAATACACTTAGGGCCGAGTAGCCTTTCACTTCTAGGGCCCTAACTCACGGGCCATTCACCCGATTTTAATAAACTTTTTTTTCCTGGATCGGTATCAACATTACCTATCTTTTGCCGTTTCATTTACATTTCCAACGTTTTTTTTGCCGTAAATATCCCCAAAAGACCTTAAAGCACTTAGGCGGCCCTAACTCACGAAGGGCCGACCTAAATATGCCCATCTTCGAACTTAGCCTCACTATTTTGACTATCTTTCAGGGAAAAAAAATTTTTTTGAAATCGGATTTGATTTACTCAATATATCGACGTGACGGACAGACGGACAGACAAAATTTTTATTGCGGATTCGTCATCTATGAACATAGGCAAACACTTTGCCCTTACCGTCTGCTTCGAATTCCATCAATTACACACGGCATCGTAATCCTATAAGCCCCTTTGTACTTCGCACGGGGCTAAAAATTTGCGTCAAAACGTGGCAGATGATTCGGCTTTCTTCCGTTTGAATTCCATTCTTTAAATCAATATATTTCACAATTTTAAAAATTTTTCTTCCTCAACATCTGCCACTTTTTGACGCAAATTTGTTTTTGTTTTTCTTCCTAAAATTTTTCTGGTGAGATTTTGGTTGATAAAATTTTCGCGTACTTTCCTCATCAGCTGCCATTTGTGACGCATATCTTTTTGCGTGTCGAATCTGTAAGCGTCACCTACACCGATATCAGTTCTTTTGTAAGTGAATAACAGGACTTGCGTCACACCTCCACTGTAAGTGGTTTTGGACGATATCAGCTCTTTTGTAAGTTGTGATTTTTTAGAATTTGGTCGCAGATAATAGACAATCATATTGTGCAGTTTGAACGAAAATATTCTTCTTACAAAACTGTATAACTTTCTCTCTGATCTGAACCTTCCAGCTTTCATTTGACGAAAATCGAAAATTTTACGAAATTCAAAAATTTGACAAAATTCGAAAATTTGACGAAAATAAAAACTTTGATGAAAATCGAAAATTGGCTGAAATCGAAAATTGACGAATATCGAAAATTTGACGCACTCAAAACGCTCATAGCTCCCAAATACGTGACTTTTTAGGGAAACAATGAAACACTCATCGACTAGAATCTATCTGCCGTATTTACCGAGTTATGGCTGACATAGCTTGCACTTAAAACGCTCACAGCTCCCGAATAGACGACTTTTTAGGAAAACCATGAAACACGTGTCGAATGAAATCTGAAACTCTATAAATTTGTCTTTTAAACTAACTTTCTATCTACGACAATTTCTGAGTTATGGGTTCTATAGCTCAATAGCTTACCACGCTCATAGCTCCGAAATTATAATCTTTTATAAAAATTTCTTCAAATTAGTTTCTTAGAATTACGTCCTTAACATACCCTGAAAGGCAAATTCGCCGGTAAATTCAAAAGTTTCGTTGCAACAAAGTGACAAAGTAACAAAGGTTGGTAAAATTCATCAATTTCAAAATGCATGAAAATCCATTTCTTCATACGAATTTCCACGTTTTGAAACTTAATATCTCGGCCAAATCGATTACGAATAAAATACTTTGGGGGTAGTAGGAGCAAAGGGGGGAACGTCAAAAAGTTCGTGTATACATGTTCCTCAGTCCTGCGGAAAAATTTTTTGTCAAATTTTTCAGTGTGAACGAATTTGCGTCACGGCCCTTCACTAACGTAGGGCCATGATTACTCACGCCATGAGCATTGGCAGTAGACTATATTGGATGTTTCGAAAGTACTCATTATATGTGGGAACAATTTTTTGGCAAAAGTGTCGTTTTGAGCAAATAGCTTCGATAGATGTCACAGAAGCAATTTGTTCAAGAACACACTAGAGAGTTTGCGAGTATCACAAAGTTGTTTACGAATTAATTAATTCTCGTTTATTGCCTGTCCCATGCAAAAGTTGACATTCAAGAAGGAATTAACTTGAAATGAATCAAAATTGTCATGAAATGGATCATCTTCACTATGGGAACAAACGGCTATGTAATGGTTTACTTTCGGACGGGACAGGCAATCAGACTCATTTAGTGAGTAATAGGAATTTGGATGACAAGGGGCGAAAGTAAAAAAAACGTACGATTTTGAAACTTTATATTTTCTCTTGGCTACGCCACACGCGTTGCAACCTAAACACTTGACTATCTTAAAAGCTCCATACAAGGGACGTAATGTACTATTTAAGCATCCCCAATGCGGTACGACCATTTTACCTCAATGTCAAATAGGTTTCAAATGCCTTGACTTCCCTAGTGCAATATATCGATTTCAGGTCAGATGTACAGAATGTCGTTACGTTTTTGCATACTCCTTACCTTGGAATGATTTCAGCAGTTTGATCAACCTATACTGGTTTTTCAGGTCATGGCAACTTGAATCAAGCAACATTGCGACAATTCAGTCGAACATTATAATCGCATCCAGCCAGATTATAGTTTTCTGGCGCATTAGTAATTTGTTATCGTAATCGACCTTTGAATTTGAATGCAAATATTGTGAACACTGAAAGGGGGGCAAACAATAAAACATACAATTCGAAAACATAGAACCTTACATGCACTAGAATCATTAAAAATGCATGAATTATGCACTCTTTCATCTGTTAAAAGTTATATCCCATATCATACAGTGAATCTAACTGTTTGAAGAGCACTCGCAAAAGTTGAACATTACCACTTAGAGATGAGAATGTCTGGCAACTTTTCGTTTGAATAACCCATTAGCTTTTAGACTTTGAAAAGTTATGTTATATTAAGCATATTTCATACACATTATACCTATACGGATTGCCATGTTTATCCAGGGGAAAAAATGAGAAGAAAGAAAAATAATAAATTTTATTGCACTTCAGTCATTATACATATGTTGCGGGGAAACAAAATGAAATTTATTTTATCTTTGCAGATATTCGAACTTGCATTAAAGCACCGAACATTTCCTCATTCGTGCAAAACTTTAAATAAAGTGTTGGTCTTGTCTCACAAGTCCACATTTAAAACTTTGACAACTATGCACATACCAATCGTTTCCCGCAACTTCCAGGAAGTTCCAAAAATTCTATTTACCTTTCACTACCGTCCCAATGCAAACCGTTTTAACAACCTAAAACCATACACAAAACATAGCTAACGCCGACCCGTACGAAACACCTATACGTATCAAAAGCCTTTAATGTGAAACTCTTCATTTCTCTTACTTCATTTTCTTCTCTGCTGAAAAACTATTCTTCCTTTTAAATCACTTACATTATCCACTCTTTGCCTTGTTATCATATACAACTAAATTGCCGGAGGCAATATAGACAGCCCCGTACGAAGTCAAATTTCATAAATTCCTATTTAAACAGCTATATACCGCTATATTTACCTATATTTCATTATAAATAAACATTTCACAGATAAATATATGCTATTATATAGCTCTATATGCCTGTATATAGCTCAATATAGCTGTATATAGGTATATATAGATGTCCGTATATGGAATCCCTGAAACCCCACACACATAACAAATTATTTCCATGTTAACAGAAACTCTCTAAGTATCATTTTTCCCAAGATATTTCTATTTTACTAAAATCCAATATGGCCGCCGGCAGCCATTTTGTTAGGAGACCGGAAATAGTACCGACGCTTTACATTCGTTAATACCTTTCAAACAAAAAAAATTCATGAAATTCGGTCAAAATTTACTCGAGATATTGTCAAAATACACCACGTTCACTGTACTTCCGAGTAGCCAGATAAGAGCTCACTCCAAGAGACCTAGCTCACGCTCCGGAGAACATAATTTCATAAAAAAAAATTTCCCTGATTGGTACGGTCAATACCTATCTAATAAAGCTAAAACAGACGAAATATGTTCAAATGTGGCCGACCTACAAGCAAAAACTGCTTGCCGCCCTGTGCCTGTTCCACACCAAGGGGTCTAACTCACGAGTCGGTCATCCGATTTCCATAAACTTTTTTTTTGTCGATCGGTATTGAAAATACCTTTTATTTGACGTATCACTTACAAGTTTAACGTTTAAATGTCCGGAGATATCTTCGAAAAACCGTGAAGCACTTATTGGGCCACAGCTCGGGAGGGGTCGATCCAAAATCACTCATCTTCGAACTTAGCCTGTCTTTTGACATTACCAAACGGGAAAAAAAAGAATTTTCAAAATCGGATGCGTTTTACTCAAGTTATCGTGCAGACAGACAGACGGACAGACGGACATTTTTTTTCGCGGATTTGGCATCTCTAGACAACCACAATAGGTTTCCCCTTACTCAGGGAGTCCAATTCGACGTGTTACAAACGTATGCGTAAACCTATAAGACCCCAGTACTTCGTACGGGTCTAAAAATGCCGGAATGGACGTAACACGGCATTAAAATAAACGGAGAACATCGAACGACGACTCATTTATACAGTCGTCGATTCTAAAATAAGTGTCGCAATTTGTGTCAGCTGTTTTTCAGCTGATCCCCATACATTGCTTAGCCTAAATAGTGCGTGGGATATAATTCGAGGCTTATCTATAGAGCAGAGAAACTTAAGTAACTCGTAGTCTTAACAAAGAAAAGTCTAACACTTTCAGGACAATATAGTTTTTGTAAGAAAAAAACGCAGAGTCGACTACTATGGCCCCATGAGCCTAAATTTTTAGCCCCGTACGAAGTACGAAGGGGCTTATAGGATTACGATGCCGTGTGTAATTGATGGAATTCGAAGCAGACGGTAAGGGCAAAGTGTTTGCCTATGTTCATAGATAACGAATCCGCAATAAAAATTTTGTCCGTCCGTCCGTCCGTCCGTCCGTCTGTCTGTCCGTCCGTCTGTCACGTCGATATCTTGAGTAAATCAAATCCGATTTCAAATTTTTTTTTCCCTGAAAGATAGTCAAAATAGTGAGGCTAAGTTCGAAGATGGGCGATTTTGGGTCGACCCTTCCGGAGCTGGGGCCCAATAAGTGCCTAACTGTTTTTCGACGATATCTCCAGACATTTAAGCACTACACTTGAAAGTGATACGTCAAATGAAATGTATTTACAATACCGATCGACAAAAAAAAAGTTTATGAAAATTGGATGACCGACTCGTGAGTTAGACCCCTTGGTGTGAACTAGGTACAGGGCGGCAAGCCGTTTTTGCTTGTAGGTTGGCCAAATTTGAACGTATTTAGATGGATTTTGCTTTATTAGATAGGTATTGACCGTACCAATCAGGGAAAAAAAAAGTTTATGAAATTCGATTCACCGGAGCGTGAGCTAGGTCTCTTGGAGTGCGCTTATATGTGGCTACTCGGCCGTACAGTGAAGGTGGTGTTTTTTGTTAATATCTCGAGTAAACTTTGACCGAATTTCAATTTTTTTTTGTTTGAAAGGTACTAACGAATGTAAAGCAGCCGTTCTACTTTCCACCTCCTAACAAAATGGCCGTCGGCCGCCATTTTGGATTTTTGTAAAATCAATATAAATCGGTGAAAATGATACTTACTTAATTTTAGGTCAATTCGAAATTTGTGTTACATTTGAAAGAAACGTCGTACGGGGTTTCGTAATTGCGCTATGCGCAATTTTTAAGACGTACACATTTCATAAGAATTTTACTTTACCGACGTTTACGGGCGCAGTAGGCTTACGGTAAGAGTAGGGCGACGGACGAACTAGGGTCACGTACGCAATAGATGTACGGGTTTGTACGGGGCTCAGTCGCAGCAAACGCTCCGACTGTTCTGACGGCTCGTTTTATGGTAGTGCTTGCATTCTAGAACGCCGCCATGCGATATATAAAATCGCGTTACCACAACTGTACAAGAATTTGAAGGCGTAACTGATGTTAATAGACGAGATGGCTTAGTGGCTACGTACTCTAGCCTTCCACCAAAATGATCCGGGTTCGAATCCCGTGTCAGACAATTCCATATGGAATTTTTCTAGCGATTATATCGAATTGGTAAAGTCCTACAATTCACTCAAGCTGTATAATTTGGGTAGTTGCAGTGTATTTAAGGACTTCAACGATGTACACACTGAATGCTTCGTATGACGTCACCCAAATACGTTGAAGTTGTGTACATTTAGGCTAGATATCAATCAGCACCTAAATTTACTCAGAAAGTATTTGCATACTTCGAGGCGTGGTCCAGAGTGCACTTGTTATTGGCCGTAAACGTCTGTTGGTGAGGTTTCTAAACAAATCAAATCAAATATTCTCACACGCCCAGCATAGTTCATTGAAAGCATGTGTTTGATTAATCATCGAACGTTCGGCGTTAAAATGTTATGCGAACAACGATGCATTAAACAGAACCTTACAAACAAACACTTCAAGCCAATTTGCTTCGTAGTCAATTGTTGGTAAGGAACAGCATGCATGTATGTACATAGGGTAGACGAACTAGTATTCGGCTGAATGACTGGATTTTGTGGATTTTATACTAATCGACAAAATTGATCCATTTAGTTCGGACAATCGAAATGACCGGCAATAGGGTGCCGGTGGCGAGTATACCGGTGCACTTACCCTATACATCAAATCTTCCGAAAGCCAAGAAATAAACAAAAAAGAAGAAAAATAAACACACATTATCTAAACTGTTCTCTTTCACGAAAATCACGTTTTACATATTATTTGAACATTTCGTAAAATGAACAGGAAAACTTAAGTCTCGTTTGATGTGTGCAAATAAAATCTGCGCGATTTGCATACATAAAAACGTTAAAAGACAAACATAGATTTACCGATTTCCCAGTCTGTAATATCACTGGTATGGCATTACGTCTATAAAAGGTGTATCACAAAAAGACCAATAAAGGAGTTGAATGTGACGCAACTCCCTATATGTGTGCACGGGAACAAGTCGATAACAAGTCGTTTTCACAGAAAAAATTGCATTCCTTTTGCCAACTGTGTCCGGTTGAAGTTTGCCACCAAAATCCCAAGGTTTCAATTCCAGTGAAGCATCTGACAATGAAGGTGGTAGGCGAGCAACACGACACTGCGTCTCAGTTTTGGAAATTTCATTTTTTGTAATCGCCTTCCTTTGCAATTAATTGATTGTGTAATCTCGTTACTGTCGTCGTAACTGATTGTTGGAGCAGATCGTGTTAATAGAATTCTGTGTTGCATTCAAGCACTATCCGAATGAGCACTTCGGTTGATAATTGAAAGTTCCGTATCGCTATCATCTTGTGTATGTGAAAAACTGATCAAAATCTGAATAAACACCTGTTGCGGCGTTTATTTTAGTACACAAATTTTGACAAACGCCAAAAATCATTTTTTTTAGATTTATCCAGAAATCTTTACGATCAACTTTCGGACATTCCAAAATGTTCCTCGTCACAGAATCAAAGTAGAATCTGCCTGACAAGGGAAGTGTTGGGATTCCCAACTTGGGTATTGCCTTTTGTATATCGTTTCTTACTCCAACTACACATAGCGCCGCAAAATAAACCCAATAGGCCTAACTCAAATTTTTCTTTTGTTAAACTATCAAACTTGACCGTAGAACAAAACAAAAATTTGAATTAGGTCTCTTTGACCGTTATGCGTAGGTACTAGTTAATTAGGTCTTTCTCGCGTTACTATGTGTTCCTACCGTTCAGGGCCTAAAATTAGTGAATTTTTTGAGTGAAATTTAATGAAATATCTATCAATATTAGGCCTTAGTAGTAGTGTCAGCGAAGAATGTTTTGTGATTTTTTTTGTTGACAGAAATTTCATTAGGATCTCTGGATGCTCCTACTGTCGTGGGTCCCTTAGTTTGCAGCAATATTTGTAGAAATTGTTTCATTGTTGTTGACGACTTGCGTCACTACCGCTAAACAACCGCGGAACCATGAAGTTGTTACGTATGTATGTGCATAAATTTTCGTTCTTTTTTTTCTTTCTTTCGAAAATCGCTGTTTATACTGCAAAATCCTTTCAGCGGATATAATGTACTTCATAGAAGCATTTGCTTTGGATTATATGGATTTCCTATAATTTTCATGTTCTTCGGAATAAATTTATTGAATTTGAATAAGTATTTTGTGTATGTGTGTGTATTCAGCAATGATTATATGTTTTGATATTCCGAATTAAATTTGTCCCATTTCCGTTTAGAAAAACGTTTATTTGATTTTATTTATTTATTTTCGATTTTCCGTGTGAAAAGTCACACAAGAGACACGACCACAGTCAGCTTACAGGATTCGATTTAAAAGAAAAGCAGAATAAAAGAACAGAGGGCATACGACCATCTCCGTTCCGATCGTATATTATTTTATTCATTTATTGCTCGTCAGGTCATGCAAATTATGTTATACGGACTGAACGGGGTAAAATTTCCATCAAGCTATACTGGAAAAGGTGCAAAACAATCTGTTATTTGAGTCGAGAAATTTATCTTGGAGGTATTTATCATTTATGGTATGGAGGTATTTATTATTTTATTTGATGTGTAGTTGTAACATGAGAGGATACGAATGTTTTTGTTTTTGTTTTTATTCTGAGGAAAGGTTTTTATGTTATTTATGCACCTAGTAAGACGACCTTATCTAACGATTTAGATAGGTGATAGGATATCAGTTTAAATTTAATGTTTTAGTCGAGATATTGCTCTGATGATGTTAGCTTAGCTGACGAAACCGGTCGGTAATAAATGTTTAAATGGTACAATTTAAAATAAATAAAGTGTTTTATTTTCGGCTCGCCCCTGTTTAAATTGAGGCAATTGTACCGTGTTCTGCGCCATACGTTTTGATAAGGATTAGTTATTTTCCTTTTTGAAAAATCATGCGTAATTTTTGTGAGGTATTTATGTAAATATTTAATGAAAAAAGGCAGCTCGATTTTCTTTCGTTACAAGTGGACTGATTAATTTTATAGAAATTGATATGGCTGTTCGTGAATAGTCTACTGAACCATCAGCATGTTAAATTGTCTGATTGAACAAATTCCTGCGATTAGAATTATTTCGGTTTTATTTATGTCCTATGCATCCTTGTAATTATTTTTCGAAGCCTGACCCCTGAGAGCCTATTAAAGATCGAACACTTGAGCTAAACTTCATTCGTTTTTAAAAACTTTTTTTTTTGTAAATTTGAACTGAACGTTTTACCGATGTGAGGAGGCTCTATTATCCATTCAATGTACATCAGCGCCGAATAAACCGACCATTGAAGGTAGGTTTATTCGGCGGTCCGATTCGATCAATGGAAAATGGATTTTTTTCCTCTTTTAACGGATGAATGAACCTAGTAGAGGTATCATGAGTAATTATTGCCTGAAAAATGATGAGCGTTGGGCCCTATGAGCGTTGGGGTTTTTTTTTTAAATTTTGTATGAGTGAAGGTCATTTTTCAAATTTTCTTCATTGAAAGTCCTAAGGTTTTTAGCCCCGTACGAAGTACGAAGGGGCTTATAGGATTACGATGCCGTGTGTAATTGATGGCATTCGAAGCAGACGGTAAGGGCAAAGTGTTTGCCTATGTTTATAGATGACGAATCAGCAATAAAAATTTGGGCCGTCTGTCCGTCTGTCCGTCTGTCCGTCACGTCGATATCTTGAGTAAATCAAATCCGATTTCAAAAAAAAAAAATTTCCCTGAAAGATAGTCAAAATAGTGAGGCTAAGTTCGAAGATGGGCATATTCGGGTCGGCCCTTCGTGAGTTAGGGCCACCTAAGTGATTTAAGGTCTTTTGGTGATATTTATGGCAAAATAAACGATGGAACTGTAAATGACACGGCAAATGATAGGTATTGTCAATACCAATCCAGGAAAAAAAAGTTTTTTAAAATCGGGTGAGTGGACCGTGAGTTAGGGCCTTAGAAGTGAAAAGCTACTAGGGCCCTATGTGTATTTTACATATAACTCGAGCAAATTTCATCCGTTTTTCGTAATTTTTGTTTCATTTGGAAGGTAATCAAAGGCCGAATAGAATGTTGTTGAAAAAAAATTAAATTTGAGTCCTCGGACTAAGGCCGCTACTAGGGCCCTATGCGTATTTTACATACAACTCGAGTAAATTTCATCCGTTTTTCGTAATTTTTGTTTCATTTGAAAGATAATCGAACACCGAATAGAATGTTGTTGAAAAAAAAATTAAATTTGGGTCCTTGGACTAAGGCCGCTACTAGGGCCCTATGTGTATTTTACATATAACTCGAGCAAATTTCATCCGTTTTTCGTAATTTTTGTTTCATTTGGAAGGTAATCAAAGGCCGAATAGAATGTTGTTGAAAAAAAAAAAATTGGGTCCTCGGACTAAGGCCGCTACTAGGGCCCTATGTGTATTTTACATATAACTCGAGCAAATTTCATCCGTTTTTCGTATTTTTTGTTTCATTTGGAAGGTAATCAAAGGCCGAATAGAATGTAGTTGAAAAAAAAAAAATTTGGATCCTCGGACTGAGGCCGCTACTAGGGCCCTATGTGTATTTTACATATAACTCGAGCAAATTTCATCCGTTTTTCGTAATTTTTGTTTCATTTGGAAGGTAATCAAAGGCCGAATGTTGTTGAAAAAAAAAAAAAATTTGGGTCCTCGGACTAAGGCCGCTACTAGGGCCCTCTGTGTATTTTACATATAACTCGAGCAAATTTCATCCGTTTTTCGTATTTTTTGTTTCATTTGGAAGGTAATCAAAGGCCGAATAGAATGTAGTTGAAAAAAAAAATTTGTTGTACGGACGAGAAATTAATTGTAAATTTCCCTACCGTTTCTGTACTGCCGGTCGGTGTATTCAATTTGTTGGACCAGAAGACGATGTTGTTGCGACTGGTGTTTGTATTGCTTACGTCAGCGACCAATATGAAAAATATATTTATTGTTGGATGTGGCCGTGCATTCGATCGGTCGGACCGATCATCTTCAGGCTGGTTTATTTATAATTTTATTAGTTTACATTTTGAACATATTTTTCAGGTTAATTAATGCTTACGCTAGTGTTTTATGTGGATTTCACACTCAAATTGCACTATGTTTTGTAGGTGATTTACTTATCACTATGACATGTAAACATTTGGTGGGAAATTGATTAGAAATGTCATTCGTTTTTACACAACTATTCAACCGATACATCTGACGGTTCACTTTCTGTTGATGTGTGGAGCAGTGTTGACACCGGGCCTCTATTCTTGTTCCGGACTCTCTTTCCGATCATTTTCTTTTTGACTAGATTATAGACGACCGGAGAAACGTGTTTTGCATCCTTTTTGAAGTTTACCACGCTGGTTTCGTTGAGGATTATGTGGTTAGCTTCATGTATCTTGAGGAGACCTCGCGTACGTACGTTTCGAAGGATTTGTGCATTGTCGAAATCGAATTGATGGTTTGTTGTACTTACATGCCGTACCAGTGCAGTTTTGCCCGGTTTCTTTGCTCTGTTGGCCACATCATTCGCATGCTGTCCCTTACGTTCGCCAAGACATCTGGTTGTTTCTCCAATGTAGGACCGATTGCAATTGGAACACGGGAACACGTAAAAACGAATGACATTTCTAATCAATTTCCCACCAAATGTTTACATGTCATAGTGATAAGTAAATCACCTACAAAACATAGTGCAATTTGAGTGTGAAATCCACATAAAACACTAGCGTAAGCATTAATTAACCTGAAAAATATGTTCAAAATGTAAACTAATAAAATTATAAATAAACCAGCCTGAAGATGATCGGTCCGACCGATCGAATGCACGGCCACATCCAACAATAAATATATTTTTCATATTGGTCGCTGACGTAAGCAATACAAACACCAGTCGCAACAACATCGTCTTCTGGTCCAACAAAAAAAAAAAAATTTGGATCCTCGGACTGAGGCCGCTACTAGGGCCCTATGTGTATTTTACATATAACTCGAGCAAATTTCATCCGTTTTCCGTAATTTTTGTTTCATTTGGAAGGTAATCAATGGCCGAATAGAATGTTGTTCAAAAAAAATTAAATTTGGGTCCTTGGACTAAGGCCACTACTAGGGCCCTATGTGTATTTATACTCAATAAATTAAAATTTTAGGGCTATTTGAAATTTTTGTTTTATTTGAAAGGAACGTCGTACGGCGCTATGCGCAATTTCTAAGATGTACTAATTACATAATAATTTTACTTTAACTACTTTAACCGGCGCATAGGCTTACGGTCAAAGTAGGGTGACAGACGCACTAGGGTCACGTACGCAATAGATATACGGGTTTGTACGGGGCTCAGTCGCAGCAAACGCTCCGACTGTTCTGATGGCTCGTTTTGGTAGCCAGACTGGCCCTAAACAGGAGAAAACGTATTGTACCACAATTTCTAAAAATTAAATTCCATTTCTCGTCATGAACTTCTACAGAAGATTGTCTCAAACTTTCACGAAGTACTTTATTACAATAAACTAGAATACTTTGGATGCGACCTCGTAATTCATTAATTCGGAAACAACTTTGTGATACCCGCAAACTGACTTGTTTGTTTTTAAACAACTTATTTCAGTAAATGTTTTTCGACAAGTTTATAGTTGCATACATCGCCTTCGGCTCGCATAAGCAAACTCTACTTTTCTCGAAAAGACAGTCATAGGAGGCCGTTAATCAAAAAACACATCTGTGTTATTATTTCAAACCACTAGGTTGGTTCCTAAAACTTTGGATGATTCCTCTGGCACTAACTAACTTCCATCGAACTTTCTGATGGATTTGGGTTCTTTTCGACATGAGTTAGGTGTTCCAAGTTTGCTCCTAAATATTGGGATGACAGATCATTCCTCTGACACTTCTTATATTCAATCGGATTTTTTATGGATTTGAGTTATTTTCGACATGAGCGAGATGTCCCAAGATGGGTTTCTAGATTTTGGGATTTAGACTGATGTCTCTAGATTTTTTTAACTTCCATAAGCTTTTATCAAAGGTGATATCAGTCAAAAAAACCCTTAAATGGTAAATGTGACGCAAGTCCTTTATTGCAAAAGTTTTATCAACAAAAAATTGACCCAAAAAAATTTTGGAAGAAAATTTTACAAAAAGAAATTTGCTTCAGAAGAATGCAGATGTTGAGGAAACCTTTGTTAGGAAACCGGTTCATAAATGTACTGAAAGAATTTAAACGGAAGAAAGCCGAATCGCCTGCAAAATTTTCTTTCAAAATTTTTTGGACCTGCGTCACATTTAACCTTTAAGGGTTTTTTTTGAATGATTTGCTATTATCCCAAATTTTCTACCTTATGCAATAAATTAATTTCGCAGCATCCAAAATAATCTACTATTATGGCGACTACTATAGAACTGCAGCGTTAGATTTGAAGAGCTTTGACCTTATTACAAATATTCCACTGTTACCAATAGAATTCCATAAAAACTTCTCTCGAAAGTTTGGTAACTCTAACAAACAAATACTCAGTTTTGGCTGTTTGACTAAATTAAGATCTTTAATGCTGCGGTCATGTACTTCTCATGTTCTATTTTCTCCGTTTTTTATTTAAATAAAAAAAAAAACAGCGAAATTGACAAAATGTAAGCTAAACAACACATTTACGAAACTTCTTGACATTAATTGTGTACGATTTTTTCTCTCTTTTTTCGCTTATTCCCTTGACTGAAAGTCAGGGTCTTACACCAGAAAATACCGAAAAATGTGGGTAACAAAAAGGTTCACTGTGATTGAAATGTATGAAATGCTATGAAAAACGTTAAATGTGGGTAACAAAAAATCGTTGAGGGCACGATAACTTGAGTAATTTTTAACCAATTTGGATGAATCTTTTTTTTAAATTTGTGGAAGTAAAATACCGAGGCTAAGTTCGAAGATGGGCTATGTGGGACGAAGGATCTGGAAGCTACCCCAGAAAAACAGGATTTTACACTGTTGATTGCAGCGTCAATCGAAAAAGATTACTTTGATGAAATTTGATTTTGTTGCGTAGTGTGTGTAAATCGTATAATTATGTTTTCGATAATGTGCATGAAACAAGTAGGAAGAAAAATTTCGTCACTACATGCCCAGCCTCTAACCGGTAAACATCTCTTGTTAGTGTACTGCTAACAACTTGATAGTTGACTAACAAATTTAATGCGTCTACTACCAAAGAAAGATGTTTTTTTACTCAATGTCTTACGGCAGAAAAATGCCATGAGCACACTATGATTGAAAAGTGTAGGAAATTTTATGAAAAACGTTAAATGTAACCATCATTCTTTGTAGGCAATATAAGATAAGTCATTCTCAACTAATTTTTGAATGTTTTTTTTAAATTCATTATTGCAATTATCAAACAAAATATGTTACAACTCCCATACGAGTGCGAGTGCGGCCAGAGCGAAGCGAGGGCCGTAATTCTCACGAGTCTTTATAATTTTATGGGATATTATATTCAACCGATAGAAAAATTCAATTTTACCGATAAAAAATAATAAAATACCGATAGAAATGTGGTACATGTCGCTTGAACCTCTTCAGTAAATCAGTAAAAAGTAAAAAAAATGTCTTTCCTTCACACTTTGTCGATTTTGGAAATATAAAGCCAAGGCGGCACGTTCCTAGCGAATTCATCCTTCAACGAAATGTAATGAGAATGCGTTTTTTCCGTTCCTAGGGAATTCATCCTTTTACAAAATGTAACGAGAAGGTTTTTTGTTCGTTCCAAGGGAATTAATCCTTCTATGAAATGTAAATTAAAACCAAAGTGAAAGAGTCCTCTCCATTCGTAAAACTTCTCATCAACTCTGATTAAATTTGACAAAATGGCAATCAAACAGAATAATAGATAGCTCATACGAGTGGGAAGTTTGCGGCCAGAGCGGAGCGAGGGCCGTAATTCACACGAGTCACATTTTATTTGTGGTTGATTGAAAATCTTGCTGCAAATTTATAAGAAAAATGAGAACTCAAAGATCATTCGGTCTTCGAAGGTTTATTTGAAGAACTTTTTCTGTCAAATTTTGTTGTCATGTATAGAGTAATCGATATATTAAATGTAGGCATTTGTATCACTGATGCTTCGGAAGTTCAACAATGAAATTGATCAAAAATATATTGAAAAAATTGTCAGTCAAGGGACCTGACCCGCCCAAAAGGTGGGACCTAGTTTATACGTATACACTATTAAAGTTTCCAACGACAATAGATTTGCAAGTAATTGCAATAAATACAGTAAATAAAATGAACAAACATTTAAGTGAAAAGAGAAGGGAAAATTCATTGTCCGGCTTAACGTATACTATAGAGCAGAGAAAAAATAAAGCAATGAGACGAAGACGAAGAACAAAAAAAAAACATCTTTTTGATATTTATTTTCGTCCGCAATAGAGTGCTCTCCTTAAATTCCCGTATAATAAATGTTGAGCGCTTTACCAATAAAAGTTCAATCATTTATTTTCATTTTATGAGTCTAGACAATGGTTTTGGATAACTTCTGACCCTTTATGGTGCTAAAGAGAATTAATTTCTACAACTTTCCGAAATTGGATAAACTTTTGTGCAGCAACATTTCTATTTCGGTATTTATATTGTGGTAATTTGTTATTTTGGATAAAATACAAAACTATACTGGCGGATATTTTTGGATTATATTTTTCGTAAATATTATAATTCATTTCCGGGGGTTGTTATAAGATTTACGATGGAAAATAATAATAGAATTTCTTGCGATCGAATAAGTTTTGATTATAAATCTTATAATCGCCATATACATGAAAGGTGGTGGAACACTAAATCAATTCACCAAATTCTTTGGCCGACTTACCTCTGTGGACTAATATAAATTTGTTAAAATTTATGTGTTTTTAGCCATCTCACTCCACTGTCCGAATTGTGTGAAATATCGCTTAAAGTGAAACGTTTGCATAGAATACCATCTGGAGATTAAGTATTCTTTTCGTCGGAGAAGAAAAATTGATTTATTTAAAAGAGAAAGAAGAAAGCTCTCTGTCACGTTCCTTTCTGATTGAATTGTTTACCGCACAATTTTCAATTTAAGAATGAATGAATTAATGAATTTGCAAAAACCGAAAATGACAACAGCTCACTATTATGTTTCCAAGTTCAGAAATGACTGATCATCTGTTATTGACACAATGACACGAATAAGCAATGATCTACACATCACATGCACTTAGATAGCAAAATGTATGGATAAACAAATGAAGTAAAAGAGTTTGTGTTATACAATGATTTCGCGAAACAAAGAACATGAGGCACCAGATTTATCAATTTTAATACTTTTGCTGTTTTTTAAATGTTAAACTAATGTTGGCGACCACTAAAGGTTAGTATTCTATAATTGTGTCTGTTGGAATCAAAGTTGGCCCTTTCCATCTGTCAAAATGACGTTTTAAACGTCAAACGAAAATTTAAAAAACGACATGGACTCAATTTTTTTTTTCTTTTTCCTCATTTCTATTTCGTTATTAGAATTAAGGAAAAATAAAACATTTTGCGACCATTTCGCAAATTTATTTTCGTTTGATGTTTAAAACGTCACTTTTGATCTCGCTTTTGATTCTAACTGACACACTTATTGGGTAAAATCTACGCCAGGTATAACGTAATAGATCCGCAGGCAATACGTACATTCATAAATTAATTAACCTCTTATTTGCTAAAAAAGATGTTTGAGTATTAGGAACGATGTCTCCACTTATCTTAAAGCAGCACGAAAAATTGATACAATTTTTTATGCAATTCAGTGAGTGAATTCGATACTTCCGCGGCCTGTGAGCAATATGAACGTATTTTACGCGTAGTAGTGCTATAAAGGATTTGCAAGGCTTTTTATCGCACTCATCATCATAATGGTTATTTATGAAACAAGAATCGTATGAAGGTATTTTATCGCACTAGATGTCGATTGTCAACCCGAGGCGACCATATATGGTTCTGACCGAACAAAACAGTCAAATGATGTCACAACTGTAGTAACACCGTTGTAACCGAAGTATATAAACATACTGAAGGTAATGCAAATCTCACTATGCTCAATCGATAGCTACTAGTACTAGGTAAATGCTGACAAAAAATTATATGAGTCCAAGACTCCTGGCCCGAGATATAGCTTCTAGAATTTTTCTTCCCATACAAAGGATTTTGTTCCAGAGCCACCAGAAGTCAGCCTTGGACTCATGTCTCAATATACTCAATCGAGACATGAGTCCAGGGCTGACATCTGGTAGCTCTGGAACAAAGTCCTTTGTATGGGATGAAAAATTCTAGAAGCTATATCTGGGGCCAGGAGTCTTGGACCCATGAGGTATTTTGGATTTTGAAGTCTTAATTTACAAGCTTTCAAAATATTATAAGAAGACGTCGATCCGAGACTTCCTTCTCATCCAAAACCAATAAAAGTAATTGGTACAATCAATGAGCCCAGATAAATACTATTCGACAATTACCGTACTTCATGTAAGAACGATTTAGCTCACATGAATTGTCATGAGCTGATGTGTGAGAGGGCCCGTGTTCGATCCCAGAGATGTGCGGTTTTTTATTTCAGAAATTCAACTCTCTCTCAAGAGAGAGCTTAGGATGCGTTCACTTTTCATGTGCTGGTTTCGCTCATGTGCTGGCGTACCAGTAATAGGTTTGGGCAAAAATTAGGAACTATTTTTGGGAAAACAATTTTCTGAAATTTTTCAAATTCTGGTAAATGTGGAAAAGTGATTTGAGAAATCTTAGGCGAATTTAAGAAAGTGTGTTTAATTTAGGAAAATATGGAAGAAAAAAATCTCCCAAAAATAGCCACTGCAAAGATTCACCTATTACGGTTGTCTTGCCTCCTGTGTTATACTCGATCATTTCGATCAATGAATTCGTGGTCGTGCATGTGGATACTCATCTTCTCGAAGGTGATGATGTTGCCAGAATTGTACATTAACAAGATATTTGGTAGGTTAAATTCGTAAATACGAGGCACATCGCTGCAATTTCATAAAACGTTTTCAATTTTCTCAGAAAAGCAACAGCAACAGCTGGTTTTGCATCAGCTCGTGTAGCGATTGTTTTTTTTTAATTAAAAATAGTTGTTCTACCTCGATTAGATAGAACGGGCGCGAAGGCAATTTAGTTGGGTCCATTGTACTCGATTGTTTACTTTATACGCGTGTGTGTGTGTGACTGGTAACAAATGATAAATGCAGATTTTTACTAACAATGAAATGGACACCAGCTGTTGGTAGATCGGCACACCGATATTATTTATTCCGTGTACGAATATGCTGCGATAAAACAAAAAATTTGTTAACAATGTCTCCTCAAAAATAATCAAAACAGGAACAGTAGGTTACATTGGATGGTGCGAAAGTAATTCATTGCATGAGGTAAAAATTGTGTGATAAAAGCTAACTCACAAGAGTGTCTTTGAGCAACAAGCTTCGGTAACTGTCTTTTCGACTAGAGTAGAAGTTATCCGAGCCGAATGCGAATTACGCATGCGAAATTTGACATCACGTAAGAAAGTGAAAAAAATAAGGCGAAAATAGTCCAGATGTAATGGATCATTTTCGCTGGTGGGCCAATTGCTATGTAATGGTCAACTTTCGCATGGGAAACTAAATAATTGTTCTTTTATCTTAAACTGATGAGTCTGATTGTGTTGCATGTGAACGAGATCCTTCGGATTGTGTTTTGTGCGCATCCAAACTTTTGAGCTCTTTTTCACTGAGCTTTTCTATAACAGCAGCCGCAAGGCAATCATCTAATACGTTGCTGGTTGTACGGAAACGATCCCTTTATCAATTAGAGAAAGTGATTCAGTCGGATTCATAACAAAAATTGCATGCGACGTTGATACAGTGGGAGAAAATAAGGAAGTCACAAATTAAACGATTACAATTGATAAAAGCTGTCCACGATGTCCACGTTGAGTGGAATGAGAGTAATTATGACTTCTTCGTTTTCTCCGCCTGTAATCGAACACTTACAGAATCCAATCAATGCCAAACAACAGTGACACATTGCTGGGATCAATATTAATTGAATCCAATATGATCAGTAACATCACCAATGAAGCGCTCGGAATGGATGGCATCGCCATTGACAAAGCAGTCGATGTGATGAGAACAATGAACAATGAATCAAAGCCCAGCGTTATGCCATTTAAATGTGCTACGAACACTGACGCTATCGACATAAACATTGCTGTTCCGTTGGTATTCAAATATATTCCTAACGACAGCACGAATTTAACTATTCGCTCATCGTGCTTCATTTTGTCGATCATGCATCGCATCGTAGTGGGTAATGTGACGACTCTGTAAGAGGGAAAATGGTCAACTATTTGCAACAGAGAATTGACATCCAGCGTTGCATCGGCAGCGTCATCTAGATATCATTTCTCTGATTTATGATGTTTTCTGCGTCAACGCACTACTAGCAATAAGTTAGACTTTACAACTGTCAAAATATGGCATCGACAACATTGTCGTTTCTATGTCCAGTCTAAGTTATTCCTGGAAGTATGTTGCTTGCATTTCGCTTCAATTTTTGTAAATACTAACGCTGACGCAACAGCAAATGCAGTTACCCATGCTTCTATCAAACTCCAGAAGAATGTGTACGGATTCTTTCGAAGGAAACAATAGTATATGGCCGGCATGATAATCAATTGATGGATAAAAACGCCAAAAATCACACAAAATGCAAACAGAGCAAGCTGTGATAAGACTTCTGGTAAATTATCCACACTCAGAAGCTTATCAGCAATGATGCTGCAAACGCCAATTCCACTCAACCACATCACTTTTGTGGTTATTTTCAGCAATATATCGAATACAGCCGAAAAGAACACTCGAATCACATCGCCCTTTTCGCCAATCGAATTGGCAATTGTGCCGAATATTAAGCAGAATATTACCAGTCCCAGCGTGTTCGGACTGTTTCGATAAATCAGTTCTCTAACTAATTTCGAATTTGTGCCATTCTCGTCTTTATGTTCTCTGTAGACGGTCTGTACTTGCTGGAATGTGGCTTGGAACAAATTTTCTGGGAAGAAATTTCTGAAACAGAAAGTTACAATGATAAATGTCAGACCTTTGCAAAAAGAAATTCAATCAATTCCAATCAATAGTGAAAATATTCAACATTCCCGCAACGCTTTCCGGAGAGCCTATTTCTAGAAAAATTGATTTTTGATGAAAGTCCACAGCATAGTAAAATAAACCAGGCAGGAGCGCTTGGTTTGACTAGAGACCTGATCTAGTAGCATTATGTTTTGCGAATAAAATAAATTCAATTTATGTCAGCGCGAGTGTCAGCGTTCATTTGAGTTCATTTCCATACGGTGTATTAGGTCCCTTATTTGACGTTTCAAAAATGAACCGCTCCTGCCTGGTTTATTGTACTGTGCCGTGAATTTTCGAATATTTTACAAAATTCGCTAGAATTTCCCATTAGGAAATGTGCAAAATTTTGGGAAAGTCTGGCAATTTTTGGCCAGAAAATTTTCCAAAAATAGTCCCTGCCTTCCGGTTCATTTATTTATCTCCTCACTCATTCAAAATTAAGCCGCACTAAAGTTAGCATAAAACCATCTTACCTTCCCAAATCGAGAAAACTATCCAAAATTTTGGATTCTTTGGCATCGGTTGCGTTGACTGCCGTATTCGTCGTCGAATGATTATTCTCAGATCGAAATAAAAATGTTAATGAAATGCCCATGCTGGCCGTTAGAAACGATGTCAATGCGAATAAAATCAACGTTCTTAACATGATCTTGCCACCCAGTTGACTATTAAGGCTAGCTGTCACGGTTACTAAACTTGATATCAGTAGCGGCAGTGTGAGCAATTTTAACATTCGCAAAAATAATTCACCGGGAAATGATATCAGCAATTTCTGACTGTCGGATAGGCCACTCGATCGTAATCCAATTCCTGAATTATTGTTAGAAAACGTCAATTCAATGAGTGTTGAAAGGCATTCTTATATCAAGCATTTACCCAAAATTATTCCAATGATAACACCAGCCAATGTTGTCAGAAGTAATAGATTTTTCTCAATTGTTTGCCTAATTCTAGAGTTTTTCATGGTTGATCTGCGAATGTAAACTCTGTTGATTATAAAATTGACACAAACTTCTTTCACGGTTTTACTCTTTTCAATAGATCAACACAGTAAATAAAAAACAAAAATTCATGAAACAATTCTTTGTAATAGTTTCGACAGGTAGCAAAATACACCTTAACACGCAACGAAAAATTATTCTTAACTGAAAAACAAGAATATCTCGTTTACAAATGTTTACGAAAAAAAAAATGTTTTTAAAGAGAACGCAAACGAAACCAAGTCTACAATTACATTACCAGATTAGAATACAAAATGTGTCATTATTGCATATGCGGTCATATCTGATCATATGAGAGAAGTATGAAGAAAAAATATTTAATGTTTAATCTTCATGTTCATCACTTTGTCGACGATTACGAAAGAAAAAACATTAGGGGTAAACCAACATGGTTCTTAAAGTTAGTGAAAATGGCGATTTCGTAGACTTTTGACATAAAACATATGGTAGAAATGTCAAAAGTGTACTAAATTGCCATAGTTACGAACTTAACGAACCATAATGGTTTACCCCTATTGACAGTAAATCATTAAAAAAATTGAAAATATCTTTTGGATATCGAAATTGTGTATGAATTCATAGAAAGTTTTTCTTAAATTTTCGTGAATACGTAAAATTTCGAATCATTACTTCATTGGTGGGTATAATGAATGATTTTGCCCACTGAAATGTTACACTGTAATAATAACTTTATCTCATAATACCAAATAAGAGAGATTTTTCGCAATTACGGGACATAATCTTCACCTTATCATATTTCATTGTAAACGTTTTCATTCACCGAATTTTGTTGTTGTTTCTTTAACGCACTAGTGCGAAAATAGACAATTCCAGTCCGAGGTGAAACTGACGTTGACAACACATCGTATGGGCAAAATTACAGTTTTACAAGACAACACACAACGAACTCTGATAAAACCACAATATTGGTAAGGCAACGAGGCGGCTAGTCGGTCGAGCCGAATGATATATTGATGAAAACTCAAAATTTTTGTTGAAGCTTTACACAAGGTCAATCATGGAAGTGATGCAACTTGATTTAGCTGTTTTTCACACGGACCACTCACACTCATACAACAAGCCTCTCTTATACGGGTGGTGAAATAGTTAGGCAATGTGTTTGGATCAGTGGACCCGCTGAAAAACAGGTGAAGCGAATAGCATAACTTTTATGATTGTCCATGAATGTAGTTGTGGTTGTTTATTTCATTAAAATGGAATCAATTCAACCACAATTATTACATTGTAAGCACATTGTATTCACCTAGTCAACCACACAAAGAAAATGGAAAATGATAATACAAAAACAAAACTTAAGTAAAATAAATAAATAATTTGACAATAACTTAGTTGATATGAATAATAGTAGTATTTACGTAATTGCTTGGAACTTTGTTTATTTTCTTACCTCTAGTTTCTGCAATGGAGTGAGCAAGCAATTTTTTCTCTTTGCAACTGTCACTTTGTTTTGGTTTTTGAAAAATGTTGACAGTTGGATGAATAACTATTTGGAATATCTCATCTCGGTCACGCATTCTTCTTCCACATGTTTTTTCATGCACCAAAATAAGTAGTTGCAACGAAACAGAAGAAAACAGATAAGCCGATAAATCAAATCACAAAACTAATACTGATAGTTTTCGAAATGAATGCGTCATAGCCGTCATAGTCAAGGAGCAAATTCCTTTAGAGCTATATACAGTTGTAAGGAATGTGGTTGTGAAGACGATAAATTGAAATATTTAAAAATTTATGCTAAAACGAAATTTTTGGTGTAGGTTTATCAAGAACATCAAGTAATTATGTACATAAATTTGCTTGCACTTCTCGCAATTGTCAGAATAGGTTACAAACAGTTAGCGCTATTGTTTTTATTATGAAATAGACTACGGCCGTAGTCTCGTAAAATGTACAAAATCATTGTTTTTACTATTTCTTCGATATCAGCTGTTTTGTCATTATACATAAGATGGCAAAACAGCTGAAATAGCTGAAATTTGAAAAACAACAAAGTGATTGGAAAGATAATTTTAGTTTTACACAATCATGCCCGCACGTTAGTTAGCGGGCGTGACGCAAGTCCACTACCAAAAATGTTTTAACAAAAATTTTTTGAGGACGGCGGAGCATATTTACAGCAACTTTTTGACTTCTCCCCCTTAACTCCAACGACCCTCAAACTAGGATATCTTGGAATCCATACGAGTTCAACGAGCTATCACACGTTACTGCAGCTTCAAAATTGGCCGAGATATTGAACTTCGAAATATTGATGTTTGTTTGAAAATAAGCAAAATTTCGTTTTTTCAGATAACTCAAATTGGCTACGTTAGTTAGTTAGTTAGTTAGTTAGTTAGTTAGTTAGTTAGTTAGTTAGTTAGTTAGTTCCTATGAAAAAGGACGATTTCGTAACTCCTAAACGTTTCTTACGATTTTCCTGAAATTTTGGTTATAGGTTAATCTCGGTCCCTAGATCAAAATAAGATTTTAAAAAATGGGGGTATGCAAGCGTTTTTGGGAGCTAGGACTCCCGGAAGTTTCCATACAATGCCATGTAACAGCGTGTTTTGTGTGTGTGTGTGTGTGTGTGTGTCAGAAGTAATTTTTTTTTCAGCTAGTAATTATGAATGTTGGAAAAAGTGCTTTGATGGATTTGGGTTATTTTCGACATGAGTGAGGTGTTCCAAGGTTGGTTCCTCAATTTTGGGATGAGAGATGATTCCTCTGGTACTTCCTAACTTCCATCGGTTTTTTTGATGGATTTGGGTTGTTTTCGATATAAGTGAAGTGTTCCGAGGTTGGTTCCTAAATTTTGGGATGAGAGATGATTTCTCTGGCATTTCCTAACTTCCATCGGATTTTTCGATGGATTTGGGTTATTTTCGATATAAGTGAGGTGTTCCAAGGTTGGTTCCTAAATTTTGGGATGAGAGATGATTCCTCTGGCACTTCTTAACTTTCATCGGATTTTTCGATGGATTTGGGTTATTTTCGATATAAGTGAGGTGTTCCGAGGTTGGTTCCTAAATTTTGGGATGACAGATGATTCATCTGGCACTTCCTAACTACCATCGGTTTTTTCGATGGATTTGGGTTATTTTCGATATAATTGAGGTGTTCCGAGGTTGGTTCCTAAATTTTGGGATGAGAGATGATTCCTCTGGCACTACCTAACTTCCATCGGATTTTTCGATGGATTTGGCTTATTTTCGATATAAGTGAGGTGTTCCGAGGTTGGTTCCTAAATTTTGGGATGACAGATGATTCCTCTGGCACTTCCTAACTTCCATTGGATTTTTCGATGGATTTGGGATATTTTCAATATAAGTAAGGTGTTCCAAGGTTGGTTCCTAAATTTTGGGATGACAGATGATTCCTCTGGTACTTCTTAACTTCCATCGGATTTTTCGATAGATTTGGGTTATTTTCGATATAAGTAAGGTGTTCCGAGGTTGGTTCCTAAATTTTGGGATGACAGATGATTCCTCTGGCACTTCCTAGCTTCAATCTGATTTTTCGATGGATTTGGGTTATTTCCGATATAAGTGAGGTGTTCCAAGGTTGGTTCCTAAATTTTGGAATGACAGATGATTTCTCTGGCACTTCCTAACTTGCATCGGATTTTTCGATGGATTTGGGATATTTTCAATATAAGTAAGGTGTTCCAAGGTTGGTTCCTAAATTTTGGGATGAAAGATGATTCCTCTGGCACTTCCAAACTTCCATCGGATTTTTTGTTGGATTTCAGCTGTTGTCGACATGAGTTGCTTACAAAACTAGTTTCCCTTACACCTAAACTTCCAAAAGAACTGATATCCGTCAAAAAACCCTAAAGGGTAAAAGTGTGACGCAAGTCCTTGTTTCTACTTACAAAATAACTGATATCGCTGAGGGTGACGCATTTTTCGCCTCAACGCAAAAGTGTTATCAACAAAAAATTGAACCAAAAAATTTAAGATATAAAATTTTAGAAAAAAATTGCGTCACAAGTGGCAGATGTTGAGGAAAATAGTTCAAATAGAGAAAATAATGTCCTGAATCATCTGCCACTTGTGACGCAAATTTCTTTCTGTAAAATTTTCTTTCACAAATTTTTTGGTTCAATTTTTTGTTGATAACACTTTTGCGTTGAGGCGAAAAATGCGTCACCCTCAGCGATATCAGTTATTTTGTAAGTAGAAACAAGGACTTGCGTCACACTTTTACCCTTTAGGGTTTTTTGGCGGATATCATATTACCGAAATTATGATTATATATTACGCTATTATATTAAACTGACCTTAATAATAACTGCGACTCAGAAAATATTATCTGGTGCAGATCCTACAGGAATAACTACACATAACTATACATAGCAAAGATCTAATTAAAATTTTTCATTTGTTATACTGTCAAATGTCACATTATGTGACAGATGAACAAAAGAATTTTTTTTTTAACGAAAATGCTATTCGCACATTAGTTATTTATCTACCAAGGACGAAGGTATTTTATCACACTAGATGTCGATTGTCGACCCAAGAGGTCCAGCATACCTACCGTGTTAGATATAACGTTTTTCGCAATTTCGTTTTTCGCCGAGTGGCTATAGTCACTGATTGATGTTTAGAAAAGTTTTGGTATCAGGGGTTCGAATTCTGGTCAATGCGAGATTTTTATTTATACAAAATTTGGTCTTTCGTTGAAGGTATATAAAAATCCTCAAAACGACAGGATGCACGGAAAGGTGATGATTATGACCCGGAATTGCGAAATAGTCATTTATGTAACAAGTATCGTATGAAAATATTTTATAGCACTAGATGTCGATTGTCAACACTAGGCGAAGCCGGTGACTTGTGTATTGCAATAAAATACCTTCATACCTTACTTCGCAGATCAATAACTATTGTTGTTCTCACAAAAAGGTTAGTTGAGTAATGAGTATCCGTTTACCATCGGTGCCAGAAATTATATTGATGTTTAATTGTTCCTAACTAGAAATATTCGTCTAACTCTGAAGCACCAGTCGCATAGACTGTAACTTTAAAAGATGATTGAGTGGATCCTCGTGAATTTATCCTTATACGATTTGTGTAAGAAAGGGCTTTAGTTCGATCCTGTTGAATCGTTTTTAGACGATTTCGGAATGTATTTTGTTGTCAACATTTCATTATCGAGTTTTGTGCAAAATTGACCTATTTCACACGTCGTTGTGTTAAGTCATGAGGCAGCCACGTATTTAAAAAGCTATGGTTGGATTGTCATCCTGTTTGGTGTAGCACGTCAGGATCAGGATCAATTCTTGTTTTAAATTGAAATTAAACTAGTGCGAGCGAAACAAAAGTAAATGACATCGTTCCATCTTGTTCGCATGAATGCAATTACAATTTAATTTTTAGACCCGTACGAAGTACTGGGGTCTTATGGGTTTACGCATACGTTTGTAACACGTCGAATTGGACTCCCTGAGTAAGGGGAAACCTATTGTGGTTGTCTAGAGATGCCAAATCCGCGAAAAAAAAATGTCCGTCTGTCTGTCCGTCTGTCCGTCTGTCTGTCTGCACGATAACTTGAGTAAAACGCATCCGATTTTGAAAATTCTTTTTTTTCCCGTTTGGTAATGTCAAAAGACAGGCTAAGTTCGAAGATGAGTGATTTTGGATCGACCCCTCCCGAGCTGTGGCCCAATAAGTGCTTTACGGTTTTTCGAAGATATCTCCGGACATTTAAACGTTAAACTTGTAAGTGATACGTCAAATAAAAGGTATTTACAATACCGATCGACAAAAAAAAAGTTTATGGAAATCGGATGACCGACTCGTGAGTTAGACCCCTTGGTGTGAAACAGGCACAGGGCGGGAAGTTTTTGCTTGTAGGTCGGCCAAATTTGAACATATTTCGTCTGTTTTCACTTTATTAGATAGGTATTGACCGTACCAATCAGGGAAAATTTTTTTTATGAAATTATGTTCTCCGGAGCGTGAGCTAGGTCTCTTGGAGTGAGCTCTTATCTGGCTACTCGGAAGTACAGTGAACGTGCAGTATTTTGACAATATCTCGAGTAAATTTTGACCGAATTTCATGAATTTTTTTTTGTTTGAAAGGTATTAACGAATGTAAAGCGTCGGTACTATTTCCGGTCTCCTAACAAAATGGCTGCCGGCGGCCATATTGGATTTTAGTAAAACGATATAAAGTGGGAAAATTTGTACTTAGAGAGTTTCTGTTAACATGGAAATAATTTGTTATGTGTGTGGGGTTTCAGTGATTCCATATATGGATATCTATATATACCTATATACAGCTATATTGAGCTATATACAGGCATATAGAGCTATATAATAGCATATATTTATCTGTGAAATGTTTATTTATAGTTAAATATAGTTAAATATAGCGGTATATAGCTGTTTAAATAGGAATTTATGAAATTTGTCTTCGTAGGGGGCTGTCTATATTGCCTCCGGCAATTTATTTGTATAAATGATAACAAGGCAAAGAGTGGATAATGTAAGTGATTTTAAAGGCTTTTGACACGAATAGGTGTTTCGTACGGGTCGGCGTTAGCTATGTTTTTTCTTTGTGATTTAGAATTAGGATGAGAATTCACCTATGCCTTATTGGATTCGTAACTAACACATTGGATGTGTATCATTTAACAAAACGACTAAGTCGCTTAATTATAGTCAAGGTGCTTGAGAGGACTTAGGAAAGTCACTTGGAATAGTCCATAAAACGATGGTAGACATCTATAATGATAGTCGACGGAAGGTGTCCGCACCACTCTTACCTTCCTTAAACACTTAAATCCCCATAAAACACTTTTGCTAATTTGTTATGCTAAAAATCAATCCTCGCTATTAAGCAGGGCTACCGAAGTCTATCCGGCTGAAAATTTTAATTAGGCCTCACTAAGGGAGCCGACATTTTGATGGTGTCGGAGAGCCATTCTTGAAACCTAAGAAAAAGTCCTCAACGCAAAATATGACCGTAAAGTCGATGTTTTAAAGACGACAATAAAGTTGATTACGGAAAGAAAATTGAATAAAAACCTATTAACCTAATAACCCTTTCATCCCATCATACCTAATTTTGTATGGTGTTTGGTGTTAACGCAACATCTATTTGTACAAAAAAGAAAAGCGGGAAAAAAATGCCAAAACAAAAATACACAGCATGTAAAACTCATCCCCTGGTGTCGTTAACGTACATCTCTATATCTCTATATACAAAGTACCAAGTAAATCGTTAATGAATATTTTATAATTTTCCATGGCATTTTCCTCGGTGAAAATTGTAAATTGTTTTTATAACGAAACGCATGAATATTCATGATCTGTAATTTAATTAAATATTCTTGATTTTCCAGCATTGCTTCTCATAAATATTTATTACAAATTAAATTAGCAACTTCTCGAAAACTTTTGATTACAAAAGGTAATATTTTTCAAATATCGACGTAATCACAGGCACTTTTTGATTGTAACGTACCGAACTTGTTGATTTCAATCTTTTGACTATTGCTGTTTTCAATTAAAATTAAATGGATCAATTAGGCTGTTGACGTGGGTAGCACAGCACCATCTCAGTTGAAGATAATCATTGAAAAGGGATGCATAACACCAATGTGGAAAGGCGCATTCATTTCCACAATCGTCTTTTTGTGAACAGTCTCAATTCATCAGTCACACCTTATGAGCGATTCTTTTGAAAAACAGCCCAGAAAGATATTTGACCCTAGACGGCAAAATTAATTTAAAAAAAAAAAAATCTTCGAAGCTTGTGTGGTTAGTGGGAGGTGATCAAAAACCGAAAACATGCACTTTTCTTACAGATATTTCTCCAGTTACACGAGCCGTACAGGGTCATGTGTGGTGTCATTAAAAAGGCAATTGCAAGTACTTTCGGGGCAAACAGGGTCTTATTGGGGTTAAAATTCATTCACACTGTGCAGTTGATGTTTTCAACCTCAAAAGATTGAAACTTACACTTTTTTTACAGCAATTTCTCGAGGTACATGAAACGTACATGGTCGTGTGGGGTGTTATTAGAACAGTAATTTTATGTTGTTTCAGGGACTTATGTGGGTTTGGAAGCATCTACGATGAAATATGAGAAGAAATGTTTATTTGCTCATATTTCATCTTAGATCTCCAAACCTCCATAACAAGCCATTTACCCAGAAAGTATGTGAAATTGCCTTTCTAATGACACTTCACACGACCATGCACGTTTCCTGTACATCGAGAAATTTCTGTAATAAAAGTGCACGTTTTCGGTTTTTGATAACCTCCTACTAGCCACACAAGCTTCGGGAACATATAAAAAATTCCAACAAAGAACGAGTCCCATTTCGGTCGGCTGTTTTTCCCCTATCACAGTCGACTGACATTAAAAAATAAGGAAAACGAAGAACGTTCACGGGTGTGTATATGTGTAACTTTGTGTCTTATTTGAAACTGAATAGTCCCCCGCCCGGCTGAATTATTTCAATTCAACCACGGCACTTCTCCTAGCATTGACACAGAATTGACAAACGACAAATTTGGATGCTTCAGCAATAAATTTCATCGAATTTCACCAAATGTGAATTTTTCAATAAAAGTTGGTGAAATTTAGTGAAATAATTCTTAATATTAGGCCACACAGAAAAAAGATCATCTATGACTCAACGGTTCTACTCAGCCAGAGTTAGGTCCGACAATAGGCTACTTCGCGAGGGAATAAACGCACTCACTTGCTGTGGGGATAAACAAAAAACATAACCGCACATACGCAATTTTCCGAACAATATTGTTTTGTTCTTACGATATTTTGTGCAAGAAATTCATCAGAAATGTAAATAAATAGTGAAAATTATGAAATATTGTAAAAATAAGTCGTGTCGTCAAGTTTTCGGTGACCTTTGTCATGTTCTGTTTTTGTTGGCGATTTCGTATCGGATGTTTGTCATTCCAAACCAAAAATGAATCTTTTTTTTCGGCTGAAATCTCGATGACAAGGCTTATTTTCACAGTATTTCATAATTTTCACTATTTATTTAAATTTCTAATGAATTTCCTGCACATAATATCGTAAAAACAAAACATTATTGTTTGGAAAATTGCGTATGTGCGGTTATGTTTTTTGTTTATCCCCACAGCAAGTGAGTGCGTTTATTCCCTCGCGAAGTAGCCTATACTGTAAAAAAATGCCATTTACATAAATAGAATCAGAGGTTTTTCACGACGAAGTCGAAACTAATGAACACAACTAGAGTGATCTATTCCACATTGAGACAAGACACTCCATAAAAACACACGACTCAAAAAACAAAAACTTGAAAATTTTCAATTGCTAACATCGACAATTATGCAACGGTTTCCATTGTAATCCGATTTGAAGCATACGTTAGACCAAAATACAGTATGATAATTGTCGTCGATGTAAACAACGTAAAACTGTTTTCCGATTAAATTTGGAATGTTCGATGCATTGTTAATCATTGCTGAATGACTGTGAATCTGCTGATTCCTGTACGGTATTGGGAGAAGTGATACAGATACTGCGATTGAAGTGCAATAACATTCACCATTAAATCGACGATAATCTAGTCAATAGGTAACGAGACACCATTAATTAAATATACCCACAGAAGACATGAACGATATGAAGAAGCAGAAGAAAGAAGAAGTAAAAAAGAAATGCTACGAAATGTATTCATTTATTCAACCACGCAACTTATTACCGGATCATATTCCTCGGAAAATTTCCACCAATTAAGCACAATTACAAATTATGCTTTTTATGAGTTTTCCGGAGGAGTAATTTATATCCATTCGAATATCATTTATTTGGTCTGTGTGTGTATTATACGTATGTATATACCGTGTAGCTTGCCGTATAGATGTTATAAAATCGTATAATAAACTTTATGGTGATAATATTTTGAATATCAAAAGCGTTAGCATTGTATTGTATATAATGGCATCTAGCGCAATACACACATCTACTCGGCGTTTGTTGTAATAAAGGAAGTTAAATCGGTATCATGTTCGATCATTTATCATTTAATTTTCAAGCTTGTTGTGGGAAAATCTCATTCAGAAAAGATATAAATTGATTTTTGATTAAAAGGCAGCCGAATAATATCAACAACAACAAAAAAATGTTTTTTTTTTTATTGAATTGACTACACAATAAAGACGAATTGAATGGAATAAGAATATTCGTAGGGAAATATAAAGATGTCAATTGTGATTGATAGTAATTTGAGTGTGTATTAGCATTTTCCACATCGTTGAACATTCGATATCATTGTTGAGATACGGAGATACCCCAAACAATAAGACGAATGCTAACGAAACAATTTTTTTTTTCTTTTACATTCGTTCCATCTTGCACAATATTGCAATGCAATTTGGTGGCTACGTGGGCATGGTTCTTAACTCTTAACACTCTTAATTGTAACATGGAATTGAAGCTTATTGGAATGTTTCTGAGAATAATAGGAAAAATAGAACATAGCTTTACTATGAAATCAGTCAAAAAACCCTTAAAGGGTAAATGTGACGCAAGTCCTTTATCTTACTTACAAAATAACTGATATCGCTGAGGGTGACAAATGGCAGATGATTCGGTTTTCTTTCGTTTAAATTCTTTCAGAACATTTTTCAACCATTTTCCTAACAATACGTTCCTCAACATCTGCCACTTGTGACGCAAATTTCTTGTTGTAAAATTTTCTTTCACAAATTTTTTGAGTCAATTTTTTGTTGATAAAACTTTTGCGTACGACGCACAATGCGTCACCCTCAGCGATATCAGTTATTTTGTATCACTCATGTCGAAAATAACCCAAATCCATCAAAAAATCCGATGGAAGTTAGGAAGTGCCAGAGGAATCATCTGTCTTCCCAAAATTTATGAACCAACCTTGGAACATCTCACTTATGTCGAAAGTAACCCAAATCCATCAAAAAATCCGATGGAAGTGCCAGAGGAATCATCTTTCATTCTAAAATTTAGGAACCAACCTTGGAACACCTCACTCATGTCGAAAATAACCCAAATCCATTGAAAAATCCGATGGAAGTTAGGAAGTGCCAGAGGAATCATCTGTCATACCAAAATTTAGGAACCAACCTTGGAACATCTCACTCATGTCGAAAATAACCCAAATCCATCAAAAAATCCGATGGAAGTTAGGAAGTGCCAGAGGAATCATCTGTCATCCCAAAATCTATGAACCAACCTTGGAACATCTCACTTATGTCGAAAGTAACCCAAATCCATCAAAAAAACCGATGGAAGTTAGGAAGTGCCAGAGGAATCATCTTTCATTCTAAAATTTAGGAACCAACCTTGGAACACCTCACTCATGTCGAAAATAACCCAAATCCATCGAAAAATCCGATGGAAGTTAGGAAGTGCCAGAGGAATCATCTGTCATCCCAAAATTTATGAACCAACCTTGGAACATCTCACTTATGTCGAAAGTAACCCAAATCCATCAAAAAAACCGATGGAAGTTAGGAAGTGCCAGAGGAATCATCTTTCATTCTAAAATTTAGGAACCAACCTTGGAACACCTCACTCATGTCGAAAATAACCCAAATCCATCGAAAAATCCGATGGAAGTTAGGAAGTGCCAGAGGAATCATCTGTCATCCCAAAATTTATGAACCAACCTTGGAACATCTCACTTATGTCGAAAGTAACCCAAATCCATCAAAAAATCCGATGGAAGTTAGGAAGTGCCAGAGGAATCATCTTTCATTCTAAAATTTAGGAACCAACCTTGGAACACCTCACTCATGTCGAAAATAACCCAAATCCATCGAAAAATCCGATGGAAGTTAGGAAGTGCCAGAGGAATCATCTGTCATCCCAAAATCTATGAACCAACCTTGGAACATCTCACTTATGTCGAAAGTAACCCAAATCCATCAAAAAATCCGATGGAAGTTAGGAAGTGCCAGAGGAATCATCTTTCATTCTAAAATTTAGGAACCAACCTTGGAACACCTCACTCATGTCGAAAATAACCCAAATCCATCAAAAAATCCGATGGAAGTTAGGAAGTGCCAGAGGAATCATCTGTCATCCCAAAATTTAGGAACCAACCTTGGAACATCTCACTTATGTCGAAAGAACCCAAATCCATCAAAAAATCCGATGGAAGTTAGGAAGTGCCAGAGGAATCATCTTTCATTCTAAAATTTAGGAACCAACCTTGGAACACCTCACTCATGTCGAAAATAACCCAAATCCATCAAAAAAATCCGATGGAAGTTAGGAAGTGCCAGAGGAATCATCTGTCATCCCAAAATTTAGGAACCAACCTTGGAACATCTCACTTATGTCGAAAGTAACCCAAATCCATCAAAAAATCCGATGGAAGTTAGGAAGTGCCAGAGGAATCATCTTTCATTCTAAAATTTAGGAACCAACCTTGGAACACCTCACTCATGTCGAAAATAACCCAAATCCATTGAAAAATCCAATGGAAGTTAGGAAGTGCCAGAGGAATCATCTCTCATCCCAAAATTTAGGAACCAACCTTGCAACACATCACTCATGACGAAAATACCCCCAATTCTATCAAAACTTCCAACATTTACCAATTCATAATTACTAGCTGAAAAAAAAAATTCTTCTGACACACACACATAAGAAAAATAGAACATAGCGTTACTATGAAATGTATACACTGCATATTGTTCAAGAGGTCAAGAGGTTTCTTGAAAATGGGACAAAATCTGACAAACATAGAGTAGGCAGGGCCTAGTTTTGTGAGATTGATTTTCTAAATTCTAAATTTGACACTTGTCAATTCAGTGTTCATGCTTGGTTTAATTGCCAGCTCTCTCTCTCTCTTTTTGTTGAGTGGAAATTATACTTTAGCCAGAATTCAACGCGTTTGAATGACACAAACTGACAAATACCACTGCAGTATCGTAGTGCACTAAAAATGTTGTTTCAAATAAAAATGTTCAGTTATACAGCTATACAATACACTACCGTTAAAGATCCTACCAACCATACCCGATATAACCACCGGGCCCGAAATGCAGAACTTCCAAGCTGAAGTAATTCATGACATTTTTCGGCTATCAAAGTTATTAATTCAATTAATTCGTTGTTTCCACAACTCTGAACGAACAACAGACTATCTCACTTTCAATTTGAAACCCCCTAAATTTGGTACCTTTTTTTCCCCTCCTGTCTTCTAATTCTTCAAAGTTCATCTAATGTGTTAACCCACAACTATAACTGAACTAAACTTTCCATCCACTTTTATTATATACAGAAAACAAACACATGTAATGCACATACACCATTTATTTGATAATTCGCTATAGTTTAGTTTTGGAATATATTTTATGCTTTATGTCCTACAAATCCATACGTATATAGTACACACTATCGCATACAACACATACTCACACATATATATATAACCATTGTTTGCATAAATTACTTTATTTGCTTATAAAACATTCATATTATGTTTTGGTTTGTGTTGTAATTAGCATATTCCCAACTGACATGTAGTGTAAAACAGATGTTACCTTTAGGGGCCATTCAAATAGTGCGCACGCTAAAAATGATGATTTTTAGACCCCCCCCTCCCCCCTTGCACGCGAAAATACATGGGAAAATTTTTTTAAATGTATGAAGCGCACGCTTTGGTCTGACCCCCCGTCCCCCATGACAGCGTGCGCACTATTTGAATGACCCCTTATGTTAAACATTATGCGAAATTAATAAAATTTAAATTAATTTAAATTTGTCTGAGTGCTTATTAATATTTTGATTTAATACGATTGACGAAAATGAGTTATAACAAAGCCGACATCCCTGCCGCATGTAAATTGTACAATGTGTACACATATAAACATATAGCCCTCCACCAAAAAAACAAACAACGTATCTCTCTCTCCGTGTGTATAGAGTATGGCTCAACGTTTTGATGATTTACTTCTCCTTCGTATAATTTTTTTTGTATTTTATTCTACAGAAATAAAATATTGCATGAATTTAAAAAGGAAAAAAGATAATATTTTGAATGTCATTGTATCCAAAACCGTAGACAGGTAATTTGTATTGTATATTTTTCTTGAAGGAACAGGAAATAAGAGAAAACACCCACAGGGAAAATTGATAATAGAGTTATAGATGTGAAAAAAATACCTTGCTTCGGTGAAAAATGAAATAAAATACACTCGAAGCACGTGAATTTAAAGCAAAGCATTCCTTTTATGTATATATATATATATACTCTCTACGGTATGTTTTTCTTGCCTTCTTTCGGAATATTTTGCAGCAATCTCTAGTTGATGACACACATCAAGCGGGCCATTGTAATATTTAGTTTATTATTCGGTCGTTGGAGCGGGTTAGGGTTGGTTTTCTGATACGATAATAATAAAAAAAATTGAGGTCAATTCAGCTACCATAGCACTCTAGCTCCAAGCATGAACACTCAGATGTGAGATGTCTAAATGAAGTCTATTTGAAGCGTAATGAACGCAAAAATTGCGTGTGGTGTGTGTTTTAACTCACACAAATAAAACATGTATCCTGTTTAATAGTGTCTATTGACACTTGAGCTGTACTGTCACTTGGCGTCACTTTCATATGAAAAAGCCAAGATCGCGAGTTGTCATCTCATTTTTTTTTTCAATATATTTTTGACGTATCTTTGCTAATAGCACAGCAGAGTTGAGAAATGTTAGAAAAATGCACAGAAAAAACACAAAATGTCGATGTACGTTTGAGTCGATCGCGTTTTACGTGTGGGTCGCAAATGCTACGTCTCGTACGTAGTATGGACATCGAAGTCGTAAAATTCTACGTCTACATCGTACAATAAACGGCTGAGTGCACCATTGGTTTTGTCCTCACTCAACTACAATGTACAAAACCAATGGTTCACTCAGTCGTTTATTGTACGATGTAGACGTAGAATTTTACGACTTCGATGTACATACTACGTAGGAGATGTAGTATTTGCGACTCACACGTAAATCGTGATCGAATCAGACGTACATTGACATTTTCCGTTTTTTCCGTGTGGTTAAAATATGGGAGAATACCTTAAAGTAAGGAATTAAAACGGTAGAAAACCGAAACATCTGCCACTTTCTACAATTTTTTGGGTAAATTTTTTGTTTATAAACCTTATGCGTACAGACCGTACAGACGCAGAATGTGTCACCCTCAGCGATATCAGCCATTTTGTAAGTAGACACAAGGACCTGCGTCACATTTGCCCTTGAAGGGTTTTTAAACTGATAATGTTGACAGCTTACACCTAAAGCGCCTTTACGAAAGAAACAGCAGCCTGTATCATCTATAATCTATTATGATTACAGTGGACTCCAAATTTGTTCTGCGTTAGACTTCTATTCAATGAAGGATACCATTGCACTCTAGTGCTCCAAACATAACGACTTTACGAGCTATCGAAAGCTGCAGTTTGATATTGTGTCTATTGACCGGTTTAAGCAAGGTTCTGAAAGAACAGGCTATGACACATCTGATTGGATCACGAAGGCATTGCCAGCATAATTTTCTAGTGGCTCTCTTCCTCTCCATCGACTAGAAGAGAATGACTTTTGTTTACTACAATTTTTATGTGGCAACAATCTATTGAACCGTTCAACTTTTCATACTAGCTGCCTTCGTGAATGTCTAAGCCTGTTCTCTCAGAACCGTGGTCTTAACTCGTTCAATGAAAACGAGTTATCTTCCATTGAGAGGGAAACATAGATCCAGCTTCGGCTTCATCGCTTGCAACACTAAAGTGGTGATGATATTGTGAAATATGTAAAAAAAATCTAAAAACCTCGTTCGCAGTGCCTTTCATCTATTTAAAGTAAAAATGAATTGGTTTATCTAACAAAAAAGACATTCGACCATCATTGTGTTGTTTGATATTGTTAATCAAAATCGACTTGGAGCAGACACGTCTTTGAGGATTTTCAAGTTCTTAACACTTTTGCTAAACAATGAAAAATATTTCTTTTGAATTCGGTGCCTTTTCAGAAAATTACCGGAAATATGAGAATAAACACAAAACGGAAAGGCTTCGATATGAATGAAGTACGAGTTATTCTGACTGCATAAAATGTGCACGAATTCAGACGTGCTTATTGCACGTGATTGTTTCGAAGTCAGTTCATTTATCAGGGACTACTTTTGCGAAAACATTTTCCCAAATTTTTTCTATATTTTTGGGAAAATTGAGAAAACTGTAGAAAAAAGCGGGAAAATGTGTTCCAAAAAATATTCTCTGTCACTGTGCGACCAGAATAATGATGTGCTGAAAGTAGCATTTCGACATGACACTGCCATTTATTACCCTACTGTCATTTATTGCCATCCTGTCAATTATGGCCCTACTGTAATTTCTTGTCCTACTGTCATTTATTGGCCTAGTGTCATTTATTGTCCTACTGTCATTTATTGTCCTACTGTCATTTATTGCCCTGAATGAATGAATGAATCGCAATTGCATTATCTTACATGTTATAACCGACATTAACAAAAGGCACACGCAGAGCAAAATCATTTCTCATCAATGTGAAGGCACAATTAGTCTGCGAATAGCATTAATATTGACTGTTTTTAGAATTTGTGATTCAAGTTTTGTAAAGGGACGCAAGAGTCTGTACAATCGCAGTTTGTAATAGGTAGAAAAAATCTGTAATGTAACAGTTCGTAAAAGGGAGTGACAGTATGTACTGTCACAGTTTGTAAAAAGGGTCAACAGTCTGCAATGTTACAGTATGTAAATAGGAGCAACACTCTGTTATGTCAAAGTTTATAAAAGGTATCTGCACTTTGTAATGTTACAGTTTGTAAAAGGGAGTGACAGTATGTACTGTAACAGTTTGTAAAGGGGATCAACAGTCTGCAATGTTACAATTTGTAAATAGGAGCAACACTCTGTTATGTCAAAGTTCGTAAAAGGTAGTAACAGTATGTAATGTTAAAATTTGTAAAAGTGATCAACACTCTGTAATTTTACAGTTCGTAAAAGGGAGTGACAGTATGTACTGTCACAGTTCGTAAAAGGGAGTGACAGTATGTACTGTCACAGTTTGTAAAAAGGGTCAACAGTCTGCAATGTTACAGTTTGTAAATAGAAGCAACACTCTGTGATGCCAAAGTTTATAAAAGGTATCTGCACTTTGTAATGTTACAGTTTGTAAAAGGGAGTGACAGTATGTACTGTCACAGTTTGTAAAGGGGATCAACAGTCTGCAATGTTACAATTTGTAAATAGGAGCAACACTCTGTTATGTCAAAGTTCGTAAAAGGTAGTAACAGTATGTAATGTTAAAATTTGTAAAAGTGATCAACACTCTGTAATTTTACAGTTCGTAAAAGGGAGTGACAGTATGTACTGTCACAGTTCGTAAAAGGGAGTGACAGTATGTACTGTCACAGTTTGTAAAAAGGGTCAACAGTCTGCAATGTTACAGTTTGTAAATAGAAGCAACACTCTGTTATGCCAAAGTTTATAAAAGGTATCTGCACTTTGTAATGTTACAGTTTGTAAAAGGGAGTGACAGTATGATTTATCACAGTTTGTGGATCAACAGTCTGCAATGTTACAGTTTGTAAATAGGAGTAACACTCTGTTATGTCAAAGTTTGTAAAATGTATCTGCACTCTGTAATGTTACAGTTCGTAAAAGCGAGTGACAGTCTGTAATGTTACAGTTTATAAAAGTGAGTATCGCTTTGTAATGTCACAGTTTGTAAAAGGTAGTAATAGTCTGTAATGTCAAAATTTTTAAAAGGGATCAACACTCGGTAATTTTACAGTTTGTAAAAGGGATATACACTATGTAATGTTATCGTTTGTAATAGGTAGCAACACTTTGTAATGTCACAGTTTGCGAAAGGTGTCAAGAATCCGTAATGATTCAGTTGGTAAAAGGGATGATCAATCCCCAGTTTTACAGTTTGTACATGTGACCAACAGTCTCCATTTTATTTATTTAGCGTATGGTTTATGTGTCTCAAAATCGTACAATCAATAAGCGACGATATTGACAGCTGTGTAGTAACCTAAGTCTTGGTGCTGTCTGTCTTTTATAAAGAATATACTACCTTTCGGAAGCCAAACCTGCCTGTATAGGCCTCCTGGCATCTCCAAATTGTGTAAATTCTCAGTAAAACAGTCTCCAAAGCTTATTCAATGGATAATCAGTTTCTGTCGTTGCATTTTGCAATACATTTTTTGACAGAACGAATTTTCTTTGTTTTGATATAAGTAGCAAACCAACAATCTTCCCAACTTGCTCTACTTTTATTTTAGAAGATATTTTTAGTTATTTACAATTTTTCAAATAAATAACTGCGAATAGCATCAATATTGACTATTCGCAGTTGACTGCGAATAGCATCAATATTGACTATTCGCAGATGACTGCGAATAGTCACTTCCAATATTGACTATTCGCAGATGACTGCGAATAGTCACTTCGTATACAAAAACAAAATACAAAAACGAGCCGTCAGAACAGTCGGAGCGTTTGCTGCGACTGAGCCCCGTATAAACCCGTACATCTATTGCGCACGTGACCCTACTTCGTCCGTCGCCCTACTCTTACCGTAAGCCTATTGCGCCCGTAAACGTCGTAAAATTCTTATGCAATGTGTACGTCTTAAAAATTGCGCATAGCGCAATTACGAAGCCCCGTACGACGTTCCTTTCAAAAGTAACACAAACTACACTTCCCACTGATCAGTGATTTTGGAATTATCATTTTCACCTATTTATATTGATTTTACAAAAATCCAAAATGGCGGCCGACGGCCATTTTGTTAGGAGGTGGAAAGTACAACGGCTGCTTTACATTCGTTAGTACCTTTCAAACAAAAAAAATATCATGAAATTCGGTTAAATTTTACTCGAGATATTAACAAAAAACACCACGTTCACTGTACGGCCGACTAGCCACATATAAGCTCACTCCAAGAGACCTAGCTCACGCTCCGGTAAACCGAATTTCATAAACTTTTTTTTCCCTGATTGGTACGGTCAATACCTATCTAATAAATCAAAATGCATCTAAATCCGTTCAAATTTGACTAACCTACAAGCAAAAACGGCTTGCCGCCCTGTACCTAGTTCACACCAAGGGGTCTAACTCACGAGTCGGTCATCCAATTTCCATAAACTTTTTTTTTTGTGGATAGGTATTGTAAATACCTTTCATTTAATGTATCACTCACAAGTGTAGCCTTTAAATGGCCAGAGAAATCTTTGGAAAACGTTAAAGCACTTATGGGGCCCCAACTCTGGAGGGGTCGACTCAAAATCGCCCATCTTCGAACTTAGCCTCACTATTTCAACTACCTTTCAGGGAAAAAAAAAATTTTGAAATCGGATTTGATTTACTCAAGATATCGACGTGACAGACGGACAGACGGACAGACGGACAGACGGACCGACGGACAGACGGACAGACAAAATTTTTATTGCGGATTCGTTATCTATGAACATAGGCAAACACTTTGCCCTTACCGTCTGCTTCGAATTCCATCAATTACACACGGCATCGTAATCCTATAAGCCCCTTCGTACTTCGTACGGGCTAAAAATTCAACTAATTCTTCACCGTTGACAGAAACAAGTAGCATTTATTTCCTGTTGTCACTTGGCATTTATATATTTTTTGCTAAATATGCGATAATTTCCCCAGTAAACCAACCCAGCAGCAAAATATAGTCTAAAATAGACCTTTTTTCCATTTGTTCTATAATTATCTATTATGGTTTGTCGTGCTGTCATCCGTTGCATTTATAATACATTACTTACCAATGGAGCAAATGATGGAAATGCAACTTCTTGTGTGAAATTTCGGTAAACGGATAAGGCAAGCATACGGTATTCAGTTGAAAACATTTTCTAAGTCTGAATATGTCATTTGAATTTTCACTGACAACCGTTTCGACTCCATTGGATAAACGTAACAATGATAAACTCGTGGAAAGAATTTAATTTTCCGAGATAAATGTTGTTGCACCGTGTGCAATGTATTTTTAATTTAGCTCATCTTCGAAGGTAAATATATGAATGTGAGGTGCTTATGATTCTCATTAAATTCGTATAAGTTGTCCCATCTGCATTCGAACATTTTGAAAATGCCATGCTTTATACGCTCAACACACTGCTCGAGCTAGAGCTGCTCTGGAATATACAGCAACAACAAAAAAACACACAAAAATTTCTTAATTAATTTTAAACCATAACCATCAGCTCAATTATATTTTCCACTGCAAACACTTTTATTACGTCGCTATGGCATAACACGCTGTTCCAAAACTACAATAAACTTTATGAATTCCATATATTCCGCATGTAATTTTATTTATACAGCTGCGTTTCATAGTAGGTTTTACAAATATTTGCATCTATTTTATTCCCATGATAAAATCCCTCTACATCCTACTGAATGCGATTTAATATAACAAATGGGTCTACAACAAATTTGCCATGTTTATGTATGAGTGTGTAACTCAGAGGACATAAACGGCGCGGCACCCGCGATATACAAAACAATCTCATCGTATCATATACCATTATAATGTGCAGTATGCAGTACATATATTCATATACGATAATGAGTACGGAGTTGATGATATATAGCAATTAATACTTTGCGACGATAAACACATAGCTAAGGTTGTATTTTTGGGGCTAAGTGAAACAAATCGCCATAGTGAAGCTAATTTATTTATTCTAATCCAAAAACAATACCATGTCGTCGAATCAAGACTATTTATTTATACCCTATCACCACATATCCCTCAGGCAGCATAAATCAGAAACCTAAAATCGAATATTGAAAAAAATAGAAGTTTTCCACGAAATTTAGAGGGCATTTAGTTCTATCCAAAGCCAGATCCCAAGGTTTTTCTTTATCTGAAATACTTAACAAATTCAAACCAATCACAGAAAAAATGTGACAGGTAAACAGAGTAAAAACGAATACCTCAACAGAGTGAAAAAAAAGCTCATCCCTTGCCCAATCTTTTGTCACGTAGGGCTAGGCTATCGAACAGAGCACACGTAGGTGCAACAATATCGATCGGGGGATTTTTCATAGTTGGTTCCATGAATGATGTTTTAATTTCCATCGGCAGATGGCACGCGTTCAAGTAAACTTAGAATACAAAGATACAAAGATTTATTTAAGAAATTCACATATACCAAGAAAAGGTGGTCAGGCTAAGCCATCATCCCAACCTGTAAAAACATGGATCTTTTTAGAATACATTACAAATAAAAAATTTCTTCCAAAGGTTTCGCCGCAGGAATTGTTCCCATTACGCAACTAGCATTGAAGCGTTGAATAGCCAACGGGATTCTTTGTGTTAGATAAAATTTTGATTTCTTGTCACCAGTTAATTCCTGCAACTTCGAACCAATATTGTTGATGAAATTTTTTGATTCTGTACTCCAAGGACCCATAGTTTCTACTGCAAATGCTTAAAGAATATAATTATTAGATGAAGTCAAATTTGAATAATCTTTGTGTTTTTCGCCAGCTTTTTTAGATGCTTTCGACAAGTATGAATCAGCGAACGTGTCTACGCAGGTTGCGTCCCAGACCAAAGGTTTTCCTTTAGACCATGGCATCAACGTTACTCCATCAGGTTTCTTTCCGTCATTTCTTAATAATCCTTTTGGTTCCAGGTGGTTTGGAATATGAAGGGACATATAAGTGCTCGACTTATGATTTCATTCAATTCTATAATGACGTAGATATCTGCCTGCACTTTTTTGGCAACTCAATCCATGCAGACCTCTTGCGGATACTACAGATCCGCATAGACATGTGTGTACTAAACATATGATATGTGATATCCTAGTCGTAAACCAATCCAAATTCTTATTGAGTTACTGTCCATAAAAATTCCAATGTTTGAAGAAGGAATTGCATGAAGCCAAGCATTTGATTCTTTACACTGTAATGCTTTAAAACGAGCCAGATCAAGCTTCGATGAAAAAATCAGTTCTTTCTTGATAATTCGTTTTGTATTGATCATGTCCCAAGATTTTTGCGAAGCCTCAAAGACGGCTCTTCAACATTTAAACTTTTCCATTTCTCCGAAGCTTCATCAAAATTAGCAATGAAAGGCACGTCTTGAGAGTTTAGAATATGATAGACGTGACCTCCAACACCAAATGACGAACCAAGGAAAGCAGGTAAAGAAATGTCTTGAAGTCTTCTTATTCCAAGACCACCTACGTTAATAGGTAAAGTCGCTTAAACGCGTTACCGAAATCTATTTTCAAAACAATCTTCGAAAAAATTTACTGACAAAAAGCTTCTCGTTGCGTGAACAGCTGCTTAATATCCTTGTTTTATCCCGACGCCTAATTGTCGATGGTAGTGATAATTACCAACTTTGTCATTAACTTGGGAACAAGCCACTTTGGAGACCAATCGTCTGTAAGAAAGACCTAGATACTAGGAAACCAAAAAAAATCGGAAAAATAAGAGGCGAAAAATCAATTTTACGATTTTAGATACCGGGAAATTTGACTCGGATACCGTGAAGAAAACAAAATTTCCACACACGCTTATACTTGACGACTTTCATCCAACTAGAACTTTCACCAAGTTTAGTACAATCTGTCTGATTTAGTGAATACGAGTGTCAATGTCGACCACATTCTATAGCAATGGCCTGACTATAAATTGCACTGTGCGTTATGGATAGACCGAATGACACACACACACACTCACACAACTGATTAACAATATCAAATTATATTTTCTGTTAAACTAAACAATTTTTTTTTGTGTATTCTCTTGTTTGAAACAGTTTATTTTGCAATTTAAATTTAATTAATTGCAATTGCAAATGATTTCCATAATTAATGATTATGGATATATATTACCCCCGCCATGGAGCGGAAAATTCGGCCGTAAAAAAAAGAGTTATTTCAGCTTGAATTTGAAACAAAAAAGGGACGCATTGTACAATTGATCGCAAACACTTTCCAACACACACAAAAAAAGAGAGAGAAATTAATTCATAAATTCATGAATTTTTCATTAAATTGTTTATTCTGTATACAAATTACAAGCATAATTATTCAGATAATTCATTTTCAATAAATTATATGTGGAACAAAGCCAATGGCCAGTGGCCATAATATCGGTGAGGTTAAAGCTGGTAATACAAGTCCATGGAAAATGTCGTTATCCATGACATACGTCTATGGTTTGACCAACGCACCTAGCCTAGTAATAGAATATTGTTTATGTCAAATAGAGTAATATTTTCACGAACGAGCATGAACTTGAAATAGTGTAAAAATGAAATAGTAATTTACATCACAAGGGATAAAAATATAAAAAGTAGAGTTCTGATGTGAATTTTTTAATCAGAGGCGAAGCCAAGGTCTATAAAGGTGTTTATTAATCTCGGCTACAGCTCGGATCAACAAAATTCACATCAGAACTCTACTTTTCATCTTTTTATCCCTCGTCATACGTAAAATACTATTACTTTGATCTTTAAGTCAATTCACTTTTCATCCCTTGGGTTGTAATACCTTCAGCCCCAAGGAAAACCAAATCATAGTGTGTTACGTCACTGTTTGTAAATATTTGTTTAGACAAGTGTGAGGTTTGCGGAACGAGCCGAAGGCGAGTGGAGTAATCACACGTGCCAAAACAAGCATTTACAAGCAGTGACGTAACACATTTTACATGTTTGTGGACGGTGAGTGCATTTTCCTTGTCACAAGCAGTGATGTAAAGTGCACTTTACCGTGCATAAAGCATGTAATGTAAAATTACATACTAGACTATCGTTGTTCATTTGACACAAGAAAAAATCTATTACTTTGCTAGATACTTTGGTATGACCGTATTTGACGGGTCAATACATAAATGAACATTTAATGCTAAAATTACATCACTCCACTAACTTTACCTCAGTAAAACGTTAAAAACTTTACCATAGAAGTATTAATGATTCGTAGACCTTGAACCAATATATTAACAGTAATCTCGCATGTCTGGGCGGGCCAATACTTATTAGAGGTGGGTAATGCTTAGTTTCCTCTTACCAAAAAAAGTACTCCGTGTGAGAGATAAAATTGAATTTTTTCAATTTTTCTTTGTTTATTTGACAGCTTGCTCTCTCACGGCGCTCTAACGGCTCTCTCACGGAGTACTTTTTTTAAGTGGAATGGGCACTTAATACTTGTGCGCTACAGAAACGTTGATATCGAGAATTTTTTTCAGGCCCTTCTTGATACAGACACAGTTAGCATTTTGCTCATTCTGTCAGTAAACGAATAATGCTTAGTTTTCTCTTACGAAAAAAGTACTCCGCGAGAGAGACAAAATTGAATTTTTTAAATTTTTTCTTTGTTTATTTAACAGCTCGCTCTCTCACGGAGTACTTTTTGTTGAGTGGAGTGGAGTGAAAGAGAGAGAGAGAAAGAGCAGTTTTTATTGTTTTTTTGACAGTGTATACTTTGCTCTAATGTAGCTCTCCCTGCATGATCGTTAAACTAGGATCGCATTACCACCGTTTAAAAAAAAATTCTCCGTTCCATTCTGTTTTTGCCTTCATTTGCCTGACGGTTGTCAAAGCAAACAAATAAAAAATTTTAAAAATGCAATTTCGTCGTTCAGTTCACAGAAAAATCGAAGGTAATGTGATTCCTGCTTTGTTGGTTCAAACTATCGCGAGATAAATTTCAACCAATAAGATGTGACGGAGAGGTGAAATTAAACTACAATTCATGCTTAAAGCATGAAGTTCAATATTTCACTCCGTTGAGCACGTGTCACACTCCCTTCGAGCGATTCGAATAAATTGAACTTATTCAGTGGTGAAACGGAGAGAAGTGAAAAAATAGAAAGACATTTTACAAAAATTTAACGCTGCAACTTGTTCTGTTTAGTAAGGGAATAATGTCTGAAAGGTGACAAGAAAATACATCCCAAAAAACCTTAAAATTGAACTTTTAAATATCTTGCCATGTTCATCATTAAATTGGAACGACCGAAAGGTTCCCGTACGAATCTATTACTGGCTATATTACAATATCTTCAAATTTAGTTATTTCGAAAAATAGGAAAAAGGTCTGTAACTCCTAGGTGTACATAGCGATGCGAAAGAGACCTAATTACAAATTTTCTTTTGTTGTGCTGTCAGACTTGACAGAAGAACGAAAGGAAAATTAGGATTAGGTCTCTCGTCGCTATGTATAGCTGCAGTAAATTCTTCATACGTTTTAGGACAAATGTGCATAGAAAATTGTTTCGTACAACTTCTTTGTCATAATGCAGTAAACTCGAAATACTTTTCCAACATTCAAGCATTTTTCCTCAATTTTATTTTATGGAACCTAGGATTTTGTTTCAATTGTTTTAAAACCGAAAAGAACGAAAATATTCCATATATAGAATCAATTATTATTTTAGAAACTCCACTTTGTCCCAGAGGATCTTATTTGACAAAGACGTATTTATTTTAAATGCGACAAAAAAGACTGCTCACAATTATGGCGCAGCCGGTAAAACATCGATCTATTTGACAAAGTAGATTCCTTTGATAATAAGCAGAGAAATGACCATAAAATCATATTTGCATCACTTCTCTGAAAATATTTGATTCTTCCGTGTCGAAAACTACTGATTTTGTCAGAGTTGAAGATTTCGTAAAATAATTCTCTACTTCAAGCTATTGCACTCAAATGCTACTACTGGTAAATGCGCACAACGTATATATTATACACAATGCTAACCTGTGAAATTACGTGCATTTAATCGACCACTGAAATAAAATTGTTTATGCATGTTGTTCTCCCATAAAAAACAATTACTTCGAGTCATATGTTTGTTTTGAGTTTTGGTGGATTTACGGAATTAAATTGATAACGCCTTATCTGCACACAAAGTTTAGATCGTTTGTTTAACCTATTGTATAACTGATAGCTTCGACTCATTCAATGTCATAATCGACATTATTACTAAATGTAAATGACATCTCGACTAAGTTCAATTTTTCCTTCAACGCAAAAACGGACATCTCGACTAAGTTCAATTTTTCCTTCAACGCAAAAACGGACATGGAATGCATTTTACGAGGCAATAGACTTATTAACAATACGCTGAGAATATGTCTATAAACTGTTATGACGAAAAAATCTTCTTTTTTATTCTTCCTACTGCGGGACGAAAGTTGAAAAATGTAAGCCCAAGGGCCGAAAGTGACAGATATGTAAGCCGACGCAGCATATAAAACTTAATACGTAACTCTTTCGGCCTCTGGTTTTCGACCCCTTACATGACATTTTTTTTGAGCATCTAACTTCGTTCGGGCTACAACTCGCGAAATTGCCTAAAAACAATCGTCCAAAACAGATACTCAAAAACTTATTCATGTAAGGGGTCGAAAACCAGAGAAAAATCTCAAAACTCCCTCATTTTCGACCCCGACACATGAAAATAACTATTTCATGTGTCGGGGCCGAAAATGAGGGAGTTTTGAGATTTTTCTCTGGTTTTCGACCCCTTACATGAAAAATTTTTTGAGTATCTGTTTTGGACGATTGTTTTTAGGCACTTTCGCATGTAGCCCTCACTTCGTTCGGGCTACAACTCACGAAATTGCCTAAAAACAATCGTCCAAAACAGATACACAAATAACTATTGTTCGAATTTGCAGGAAGTGTCGAATGAGGGAGAAATTCATTTGTATGAGCGTTAGACAGTTCCCGCAAGTTCTTTGTTCAAATCAAATTTTCCCTTGAAAACACTTCCCCGTCATATATATGGGTACATGGGTATCATTAGAAAGGTAATTGCAAGTACTTTCGGGACAAACAGGGTCTTATTGGGTTTAAAATTCATCCACACCTCAAAGGACTGAAAAATTTCTGTAAGATCTTGACATAGACGGCCAAATAAAAAAAAACGTCGTGCGTAGTACATACATACCTACGCTTCTGCTACATTCAATTTTGATCAAGTTTTTCACGGATCACCCCCTCATACCTCATAATGTGTTTTGCCTCAAGAATGTTACAAAAAAAGAGAGAGATAAATCTACCTCAACATAATGACCGGCATGTTTTTGCATACCAGCTATTGTTCAATAAAAACAATTGTGATGTTCCAGTGTTGTTGTATTTATTTTTTAAACTCAAATTTAATTTGTGTTTTTACGCAACTCAATTATTGTTGATACAATTGATGAACACCACATCGGATATAATTTACCAGTTTTGTGTATATAAATCCTTTTAATGTAAATCATATGCACCATCCATTTTACGTGTTCGTTTTCACTGTAAAACGTATAGTATGCATACGAATTGAACTGATTAATCGATCTCTTTAAAAAAAAAATCAGTTTCAATGTCAATTCGTTCAGTTTACATAAATTATTATTTTGTTTATCAAAAGAAGCTATTGATGTTGGAAACATCTGATAAGAGTCGCGAGCAACCGACACCGACATGGGGTCAGAATAATTTTGTTTTTCTAAATCATATCATGTGACATGACACACGACTACAATTGTCGTGGGTTTTTTTTTTAAGTTAAAAAGTAAGACGAAAAAGATGAAGGACATAAAAATGGTCGTGCAAAAGGCGAGGGGGAAACCACTCATTTGTAATTAACATTGTTAATCAGCAACATGATGTTTGTGAATACGCACGGTTAATCAGTGATTAACAAATGATTAACCACCATATTTCACGATTAATTGTAGTTCTGTGACGGTTCACCCGGTTAAATACCGGTTATTCACTGACTCGTCAACTCGTTAATCAGTGATTAATCATGTCAATCACGTAGAAAAAAAAGAGTGGTTTCCCCCCTCGGTAAAACGCTATAAACGTGATGGAAAATTGATTTAAATTAAGCTCTTCCTGTGACGCGACAGGTAATTTTAGTTAAATCAAATTGATTGACCGGTGAGAGATGCTGATTATACACACTCAAAATGCACAATATAAATGCACAATCAGTTTTAAGGTCAACGAGTGCAAAATAAACACAAAATATTGCATGTTGTCGTATGAGGAACTTGTTGCGTATTAATTCTTCCACACTTTTTCTGATTTTTGCAGCGGAAAATACCAGCAGACACTGTCTAGAAACAGTTGCAAAACAACTGTTAATAATGATAAACAAATGCTCGTCTCCTAATATAAAAACAATAGGAAAATTTCAGAGCACAACCCAGTCTTACAAGCAAATTAACCTAGAGATAATAACTCTGAACTTTAAGAGTGATATCGCCAAATCTTCAGATTGGGGAACAAGCGGTCTCCGATTTTAATGAGTGATAGCTCGTTGGATTCATCTTTCAATTCTAGGAAACACGTATCTTTCACTTTTTCTTTAAAAAAATTGTTTTCTGTGAAAAGCGTTAAAAAGTGAAGACATGTCAGAGGGTACCGAAAGCAGTTTTTCGACATGAGTTTTCTAACAATTTTGGCACCATTTTTTCCCAAGACTTCTGTAGGCTTGCAACCCCAAAAAGTATACTGGGTTCATTTATATGTGCAACAATAGTGGGCGAGGCCAGCTACAACACCCCATACTCAGTTCCGTGGAACATAGAAGCTGCAGAGAAGGCGTACTCTCCGAACATTCGCTACATTTTTAGTCGTGACTCTCGTGGATCTACTAGCACCAAGCGGTGCGTATACTCTACCTGTAGTTCTTTCCAAAGCCGACATTCGTACAACATTACAACAATTTAAAATAATTTTTTCTTGAGTTATTGTCGAAAAAATGTTTTCGGTACCCTCTGACATGTCTTCACTTTTGAACGCTTTTCACAGAAAACAATTTTTTTAGAAAAAGTGAAAGATACGTGTTTCCTAGAATTGAAAGACGAATCCAACGAGCTATCACTCATTAAAATCGGAGACCGCTTGTTCCCAAAGTTAAAAAAATCACCTGAAGATTTGGCGATATCACTCTTAAAAAGGTGAGGAGTGGGCGAATAAAATTGAATTTTTAATCTCTTCTCCTAGAACCTTTGGTTTGACGACCCCAATCCTAACACCAATGAAGAATGAAATTTCAAAAGATACAAAATAAATAAAAAGGGTCTGCCTTCCTTGGCACGACAGGCTTTTTTCAAGAAGGGTAATATCAGAAAATGTCACGTAAAAACGTGACAAACAAACAAATGGCACATCGGCACTGTACAAATTCAAGATAAATTTTGAGCATATAGTATGGGTAAACCATTATGGTGTCAAGAGTTCACGAAATTACCATATTTACGAACTTTACGAACCTCAATGGTTTACCCCTAGTGAATGTTTGTATTCACCTGGTTATGAACACGCGCCTACATTATCTATATGAATCGATTAGGAAATAAGCAAAAAACTATTCTAATCGACCGCTTTTATAGGAGAATGTAGTTTAGAAACTAAGGGTAAAATCTATTACAATTTAGTACTTTTCTTCATCAAAAGTCTGCTGTTACTGAATTATTTTTCATGAACAAATTTCACTGCTGTGACATTTGATGGGAATGAATCAATGTGAAGTTGTTACACAAAAAAATAGTCCAGTGAGATTGAAGTACTACAAAAAAAATGTGGCACCTCTACAGGCCAACCGACTAGGCGAATAAAAAATCCCAAAAAGTCCATTAGTATTTCAGTGACAGTTCTAAAATTCCAGGTCAGAAGTGTGTCGGCAAATCTCCATGGATTTTGATACACTTTTCGGAACGCTGAACGTCCACTCTTGAATGGTACGTTCAACATCCCAAAAACGAACCACTGAACTATAAAAAATTTAAAATAAAAAAATAAACCAAGAGACACTATACATTGCGGATTTGAGCACTACTTCTCAGGACCGTCAATGATTGACGCTGTCAGTCTGCTGTCACTTCACACGAACAATATTTTCATGGACAATGTGATCGGAAATTGAAATTATTTTGATTTTTAAATTTCGTATCACAAAAGATCGACTCGACGGCAGTGACATCGTTGATTTTTGCGGTAGTGACGAGAACAATTTCCACAATCTATTGGTGTACAAAGCACCAGAACAATGATAAAATATGATTTCGCCAGCACGTATCAATAGTGTCCAAGAAAGACTATTGGCACGCGCCTGTCCAAAGTCGCCTGTAATTCAGTGTTTTCTTTAATTACATAGACGAACGAAATCAAGAGTTTTCTTCGCAAAACGTACGTAAAATACTTGTGCAAACGAAGAACAACATTCAAATTAGCATAAGTCCCTTCATCCTTACCCAAAATTTATTCAACATTTGAATAATACGTCGGTATTTGTGCAGTTGTGTTGGTAGAAACGAATGCATTCCATTAAGACCTTTAAGGTTTTTATGAGCATTACGGCAAGGTATACACTCAATCGCCACATTTTTTGTTGTTGTAACAATGTCAGAAAACGACATAAAAATTCTTAAAAATTCGGTTTTATTATTATTCCTCTACATGCTAACTGGTCGGCTTAATTAAAACATGTGGTCTATTATGTCTCGGCACTGTTGGTTGACAATAATAAAAAAAATTCGAAAGCAGCAAGAAATCTGTTGTTGGTTAATAAATTTCTATTCAGTCGGTATATAGCTACAATCCAGATCGACTTCTTGTTGAGAGATTTGTTACATTAGCAGCTTGTACAGCCAGTTGACCGATATTTTAGTACGTGTGATCACACCATTTGTGTTGATAAGAATTTTACATTCATAAAATATTTTTAATGTGTTTAAAGAGGTGAAAGTGTTTCAGCCGAGTAACATAGGAATCAATGTGTTTTGTAATATTGAAAGGTCATACAAATTTTATTGCCTAATTCAGATTTTATCAATTAAAAATTATTTGTTTTAACTCAGCAAATTTTTCGTTATTCTAAAGTCGTGTCTCGCGTTGCATTGATTCTCTCAAGTTGTTTTGAGGTTTTTTTTTTACATTTTTTTATTTAAATTTCTTTGAACAAAACAAATTTGTTGCCATGGAATCGAACGGTCCATCGGAAGTAAATGAAAGCACCGATGTGGAGAGCAATGGTTCCAAAGTTAGCTTCAATTTTAGCAATGATCAAAGCGATGACGGAAAATCTAGATGTGATTCCATTGCCTCGCGTGTGTCTGGGGTGAGTCAATTTTCCAAAATCCACATCAACAACAACAATGAGCGACGATCATCTCTGCGAAGGAATGTCAGTAAAGGTAATCTGATGAGCAGTGACCATACGGAGTCCAAGGTGCTGGTAATCTACACAGGTGGAACCATCGGTATGATGAGAAATGAAAACGACGGTGAGTGTGCCTCTAAATTGTTTTTGTTTGTCTTTTATGTTTATGTTCGACTGCATCTTTAATTGAATTGTTATTCGTCCTACACAAGCTGTTTGCTTGCGCAGTTGATTAGCATCAATCTAAACTGAAGTCAACTGTAAATGAGTAGATTCACATTATAGCAAATACACTTCGATGAAGTCATTTTTGTTTTACTGACCATTTAGCACACCTATAAATTTTTATCAGCTGCTGTGTGTGTCAACAGAAAATGGGTCAATGCGAAAGAAGGTTGGTCTTTTGCGTAACAGGAATGTCCAATTAGCGCTCATAAAATAAATCGTCAATATAGTGAAGCTGAACGATTTTATTACCGAAAATGGTTTACAGTCTTTGTGGCGTGCTTTGTTCACTGTTTAGTTACCCTCAATATATTGGTTCATCGTAAACCTCTTTACCATAGAAATTCCTTAGATTCTGCTCATTTTAAGCATTTTCCATTCAACTAAGCGGTGGAAGAAACGTAAAAAGTTACATTTTCAACAATTACAATCGACGTTATTCATTTCACAGTGGAATCCAGAATTCAAAATTTTGTAAAAACTTTATCTGATACCTGCAACCTCAACATTATATGTCTGCTCTACAAAAGCAGTGCTTTTTCATGTGTTATCTATCTATAATTACTTCAGAACTTTCCAAGGGAGCTGCAGGAATCGACCAAGAAAACCACCTTTTCGGCCATCACTACTTGACACCTCGTACGTAGCAGTTACGAGTTCGAAAACCTAGGGACCTGATTTGTCGTCCTGATTCTAAATCACTAATAAAATAGTTTCTAGGACGTCAGGATCCGTAGATATCTTAATTTTAAGTTAAATGGGAAATGGGTGCGAGCGTTGATGTTACATAGTTTTATCTCGCTCTCACCAATGCATTTCCCATTTAACTTAAAATTTGGATCCAGCTCCGGATCCAGACACCCTAAAAAACTATTTTATTAGAGATTTAGAATCAGGACGAAAAACTGTCCATAGGTCTTCGAACTCGTAACTGCTACGTGCGAGGTATACACCATAGTGTTATTTCAGTAAATATTTTCGTAATTTATTATAATTCCTTCAATTTGAAGTGTACCACTCCAGTGGAGCTGAACGTGAAAGGTATTTCTTTTGTGTGGTGCTCTCTTCCATCGAAGAGAATGTGTGGTATTCTTATGTCGGAGCTATATTTCAATGTCTCATGTAGACTTTCACTAACTTAATTGAAACAAGCTAAGCACACCACTGTTAAATATTTTCGTTACGCTTCCCTTGGCGCTATAACTCTTTAAAATCTCTGAAAAAAACAGAAGACCGAAATCGGACGCATTTTCTATTGGAATTTCTTGTATGTGCCCAGTAAGGTATTCGACCCCAGAAGCCAAAGCCACTTTCAAAAAAATTCTTCAAAGCTTTTGTGGCTGGTATGAGGTCATCAAAAATCGAAAACTTGCACTTTTCTTACAAAAATTTCTCCAGTTACACGAGCAGTACACGGAAAAAACGGAAAATGTCAATGTACGTCTGATTCGATCACGATTTACGTGTGAGTCGCAAATACTACATCTCCTATGTAGTATGTACATCGAAGTCGTGAAATTTTACGTCTAAATCGTACAATAAACGACTGAGTGAACCATTGGTTTTGTACATTGTAGTTGAGTGAGGACAAAACCAATGATTCATTCAGCTTTTTATTGTACGATGTAGACGTAGAATTTTACGACTTCGATGTACATACTACGTACGAGACGTAGCATTTGCGACGCACACGTAATACGTGATCGACTCAAACGTACATCGACATTTTGTGTTTTTTCCGTGTACAGGGTCGTGTGGGGTGTTATTAGAAAGGTAATTGCATGTACTTACGGGGCAAATAGGTTCTTGTTGGGTTTAAAATTCATCCACACTGAGATATGGCCAGTTGAAGTTTTCAACCGAAAAAAGACTGAAAACTTACACTTTTCTTACAGAAATTTCTCGAGGTACATGGAACGTCCATGGTTGTGTGGGGTGTCATTAGAAAGGTAATTTTATGTACTTTCAGGGCAAATAAGTCTTATTGGAGTTTGAAAGCATCTACGACTAATTATGAGCAGTTGAAATGTTTAAGTGCTTATATCGAACCGAAGATGCTACCAAACTTCCGTTAGCTCTACTTTCCCTGAGAGTACATGCAATTATCTTTCTAATGATACCCCACACAACCATGCACGTTCCGTGTACCTCGAGAAATTTCTGTAAAAAAAAGTGTAATTCCAAGAATACTAAGCGATGAAACCAAAAAAACATAATTTTAATCTTCAAACACTAGAAATGGAACACCGAGAAGAGAAATTTGGGTTGGGTCTAAAGAATTCGTTTTTTTTTCACATACTCCTCACACTGTGTCCTCCATCGCTAAATTCCATCGGTATCCCGTTCACTAACATTTCCTCTCACAATTTCAGTTTTGTGTCCCATGCCGAATGCTCTGGTGAAAAATCTTCGCAAATATCCGAACATGCACGACGAACAATATGCACAAAAAAAGTACGGGCCGGCTGCTAATATGGCACCGCTTGTATTACCGCATGTTGTTGGAGAAGGTCGTCGCGTTATTTATACGATAACCGAGTACGATCCGTTACTGGACTCCAGCAATATGTCGATCAATGATTGGATCCGTATTGCTGAAGACATAAAGCAGTCGTACGAGTTCTTCGACGGATTTCTGATATTACACGGAACGGACACACTGTCGTATACGGCGTCTGCCCTGTCATTTATGCTGGAAAATTTGGGGAAAACGGTGATCATAACTGGATCCCAGATTCCGATATTCGAGACGCGAACGGATGGAAAAGACAATTTTACGGCCGCTTTGATCATAGCAGGAAATTATGTTATTCCAGGTAAAAATCTTGAAAAATCAGTTCAAACAGGTGGGACGACGAACTCGGTAACATTTTTGCACATTCCACAGAGGTTTGCGTAATGTTTGGCACCAAATTAATGCGAGGAAATCGAACGGTCAAGGTTAGCGCAAACTGTTTGGACGCCTTTAACACACCCAATGTATGTCGGATGATTAGTGTAACTCGCCCATTCCGTTCGATCATTTCTAATGACAAACCATTTTCAGACTGCGCCCATTGCTCAAATTGGCATTTCGTTGAACGTTGATTATCGTTTGATCTTCCGGCCATGTACCGTGTCGAAGTTCGCCGTTCACGTGAAATTGGATGAAAATGTTGGACTGTTGCGTATCTTTCCGAGCATTTCCTTGGCCACTATCAAGGCGTTTCTAAATCCACCCATTATGGGTGTGGTGCTGCAGACTTTCGGTGCCGGCAACATTCCGTCAAATCGTGCAGACATTATCGATGAGCTTAAATCTGCCACCGATCGTGGAGCTATAATTGTAAGTTTGATCTGGTGGAAGTGACAAAGCTGCATCGTCGTCCTTTTTCTACAACAGACGAGCAATTAAGTTTTCTGAGTCTGCAGCTAGTCCATCTCCATCTCCATCTCGCTCTGCCTTAACAAAGACCAGTTAGACAATCGAGAAATCGACAGCTGAGCCATTCAATTGCTCGTCTGGTTCCTAGCTTGATTCAGTGACGATCCAGTCTATTCATCGACCAGTTTTTATTGAATGGTTCATTTGTAGGTGAATTGTACTCAGTGTGCATCGGGTGCTGTAAAGGAAATCTATGAGACCGGTTCAGTATTACGCGAATGTGGAGTTATTAGCGGTTTTGATATGACCGTTGAGGCAGCCCTAACCAAATTATCTTACGTTCTGGGTAAAGACGAATGGACGCTAGACACAAAGAAACAGGTAAATTGAACCACCGAAAATTGTACGAAAATCGACGGATTACGAAATGATCTACCCCCGTTTATCCTAGATGATGGAGCAAAATATTCGAGGCGAGCTTACGTCTGGGAAACCAATTCAAGTAAGGCTAACAGAATCTTAACGTAAGGCGTTCGCTAACAATGTCTCGGTTTCAAGGATTTTGATTTGGTTGATGCCGTTGCACGATCCCTTCATCTATCGTCCCCGAAACAGCTCATTCAACTTGGTGCTACGCTATTTCCAGCAATGGTTAACACGGCTGTGGTCCAGGGCGACAAAGAAAAGTTGAACACATTGAAGAGTTACGGTGCCGACCTATCCGCTATGAATTACGATCAGAGGACCGCTCTGCAAATTGCTTGTTGCATCGGTGACTACGACATCGTCAAGTATTTGTTGCTCAATGGCGTCTCGGTGCATACGCGCGACCGTAACGATCGTACGGCCCTCATCGATGCCATTAACAAAGACTATCACGATATCATTAAGCTGCTGGTGAAATGTGGCAGTCACATGACCGGATCGTCCCGATTGATCGGAGAACATTTGTGTGCGGCAGCGGCTCGGGGTTTAGTTAAACGCATGGAATCGTATCGCTTAGCCGGAGCCGATTTATCGCAACCCGATCCATCCGGTCGAACACCACTGCATCTGGCCGCGTTGCATGGACATGTCGATTTGGTGAAATATTTGATTAAAAGTCACGTTGAATTGGACGACGTTGATATGCTGGGTCTGTCGCCGTTGGATTACGCGATGAAAGTTAAGAATGAGGAGATTGTGGCCATTTTGTCGGAGAAATTGGCTGCTTCGGAGGGTTGAGCCTTGGAGTTTATTTCTTTTGTTGATGGTCGTAGAGAATGGAAATTATGATTCCCTTGTAGTGAAGCAGAAAACTATTTTTACAAGTTGACCCAGCTTCGGTAAAATGTGTGAACTGTGAGAGTACTTTGAATTAATAATAAAAAATCATTTGGATTAGTATCTTGAGACAACAAGAGTTTTCAGAATCTGCCGTAACACGTTCAATAGGAACCAGAATAATATCTTTAGATTAACGAGATTACCCACCCGAAGGCATAACATCTCGTCCTCTCTAAGAGGAGTAGATTGAGATACGCTCAATCAGCGCGTCAAATGACTACCTTTATATGCCGGTGTTTCATGCACCAGCATAGCCAAAGGTGGGGCAAGGGCCTATCACAACCCTTACTGCAATGCACCCGGGAGCAGTACCCCGGTGTATTAAACGCACTTGATCCACAGCCACCACGTTTCAGCCAAGGATAGGCTCCTCAACCATAGTTGGGACCAGGAGGATAGTGCAATCCTGGTGGGCTCCCAACACCCGTGGTACCGATTTAACCCTCGGGTAGGGTAGGTGGTATCGAAGACCACTTCGGATGGAAGCATGAACTTCAATAGGAACCAGTGCTGATTTATGGATTGGCACAAAAATGGAGTCAAGGGTAACAAGGGTTGATTGGTGGTACTTCTATTATGTACTGTTCTCAAGCCGCCATAGAAAGAGGTAAAGATTGTAGCTCATGATCCTCGTTAACACATTTCAACCCGTAGTCAGTCGGACATTGGTACGAAAATTCTGCTACACTACCCCAGTCATTTTAGAACATTTTTCTTCGACAACCACTAATTGATATGTTCGTTTAACTAACAGCCTTTTACAGTCAACAACAAGTACTACAAGTCTGGATGAGTGGCTTAACGTTACTTCCAGATATGCCTCGAAGTATGCCAATACTATCTGAGGAAATTTAAGAGCAATTGAACCCTTGCAAATTTGAAGCCTTCATTGAGGCGGAAAAATATTCGTTTTTGATGATTTTTCTGAACTAAAATCTTTTTTGCAAACACGCAATGTGTTACTTTTGAAGGAAACATTGGTTTGTGGGTGATAACTTATCCTAAATAGCCTCAATACAAACAACACACACTCTACGGATAATAGCGGCAGAGTCAAAATGACCCAAAATTATTTCGGCTAAATTCGAAGTTTTTGGACAAAATGATGTATGGACGACTTGTTCATTATCAAAAATAAGGGGCACCTTCCATACATCACTTTTCGATTGGACCACGGGAACCACCCGGAACCACTTGCAAAAATCAAGCAAAATTTCGACTCTGCCGCTATTATCCGTAGAGTGTGTGTTGTTTGTATTGAGGCTATTTAACTTTTAACCATTTGGAGAAACCTTTGCAGAGTGTGTAATTTATGTAATGTGCACAGGTGCCTCCAAATGGGTTGAGTTATGACCCACAAACCAATTTATTCTCCAAGAAAGTAACACTTATTGCGTGCTTGAATGGTTTAACTTTTTCAAAAAAAGAATTTGGCTCAGAGAAACCTTGCCTAAATGTAGGCTAGACACTATGCACACAAATTTATCGTATGTGGGTTAAGTCATACGAGTCAGTCAGTGTGTACATCGTTGCAATATGAATTCAGGCTTTTTTTACGTTACGATTTGGCAACGGGCTGCAAATACATACATGAAGCTCGGACGAGGACAACTAAGACCTGTAATACCTATAAAGCAATCTAAAAATTAAGGAAGTAATTGTAAATAAACGAACGGAGCTTTGCTCTTCCCTTTTCCATGGTTCGCGTGAAGCGAATCAAAGAAGAACAAATCTGTTTCGACCTCCGGATCCAGTGGCGGTCAGTGGTTAGCGTGGTCTAACCATCATCAGTCGCTTCCACTGGTCCGTTACACGAGTAGAGACGGCATGGAGAACGGACGTGTTTTTACGTCGCTCTCTAAAATGCGTTTTCGTCTTGCATTGCGCTACAAAATTTTGATTTTGTGAATTTGTAATTCAATAATTGTAATTCAACAATATAATTAGTCCATTTAGATTTGTTTTCCTGTGCTTGTCTATTTTTTTGCTGTGATTTTATACAAGTATTCATGTATCATGTTCGTTTGCTTTTGTATAAAAGTGGTGCGTACAAAGAAGTTCATTGTTCTTTTGTTTGTGGTCATGCGGTTTTCATTTCGACTTTTGTTCTCTCGGGTTTATAACCTAGATTCACTGTGAGCTGTCTCACGACAATAAATAGTTCTAATCGAGCTATGAAATGAATTAAACGATGCCCCAGTCGGGCTTCGTCTCACGGCGAAATAATTCTAATCGAGCTATAGCGAATAATTACATCGTGCCCAAGTCGGGCTTTGTCTCACGACAAAAAATAGTTCTAGTCGAGCTATGCAACGAAACCCTAGTCGGGTTTTGTGTAACAAACGTCCCTAGTCGGTCTATGTAATAATAATAATAATAAAAAAAAAAACGTAAGCCCTGGTCGGGCCCTGTCTCACGACAAAATTCACGGCTCTAGTCGAGCTAAGTAGAAATTGAACATATCAGGCCTTGTCGGGATTTGTTACACGACGAATTTCTAGTCGAGCTATGTAAAAGAGAACAAGTCGAGCTTTGTTAATGGCAATTGGAGTTCCAGAAGGAATATTCGCTTGTAAGCGTTCCACGTAATCGTTTGTTTGTGTAATTACTACTACACACCCACTACAGGTGCCAATGCCGAGCATTTGTACATTTGTAGGTATAATTGCTTGGGTAACATCACCATTAACATACGGTAACATCAAAATAGTGCACTGAAGGGATATTCTTAACTACATACGTGTAGTATGGAAAGTTTCCGCTCTAAATACATATGCAGTGCACGTCGGCACCAACTTTTTATAAATTTATTTTTCCAAAAGGGTGAGCACAATGGGCCCACAGGCGGCCTAAGTGCAGTATGACTGAGTAACTAGTCATACGCCCTATTTAATAAATAAATAAATAAATACACGAGACAGCAGTAAACCATTCAGTTGAACAAGTCTTCGAATGAATTACGTAGAAAAATGGCATCTTCTGATGGAAAATCAAGGATCAATAAGGAATACTGCTATGAAAATACCCCAACGCAGCAAAGCACAAGTGAAAATTCAACCAATAAAAATTCACAAAAACTTATCGAACAAATAAAAATCAGAAAATGCACAAAATAGACTCACACTTCAGCTATCTAACTTTAACGTCTACACACTCAGACAACATATATTCGATCAGACTTCGCCGAAACTTTTCGGGACTTTCAAAGACAGCCACTAATCGAACAAACGATTTGAAAATTCAAGTTTTTCATTTCCAGAGGTAGTGTAGATCACATACAATTGAACCGCAAAACTCTTACTGTTTTCATTGAAATGAAAACGTCGCAGACCAAATCGTTACACCATAAAGTTCAGGTTTTTCAAGATACAGCGAAGTGGCAGGGAAAGCAACACAACTTGGACGATAATTACGGTAGTCACGTTGCCAAATCCTAACATAAAACGAGCCGTCAGAACAGTCGGAGCGTTTGCTGCGACTGAGCCCCGTACAAACCCGTACATCTATTGCGTACGTGACCCTAGTTCGTCCGTCGCCCTACTCTTACCGTAAGCCTACTGCGCCCGTAAACGTCGGTAAAGTAAAATTCTTATGAAATGTGTACGTCTTAAAAATTGCGCATAGCGCAATTACGAAGCCCCGTACGACGTTCCTTTCAAATGTAACACAAATTTCGAATTGACCTAAAATTAAGTAAGTATCATTTTCACCGATTTATATTGATTTTACAAAAATCCAAAATGGCGGCCGACGGCCATTTTGTTAGGAGGTGGAAAGTAGTACGGCTGCTTTACATTCGTTAGTACCTTTCAAACAAAAAAAAATTGAAATTCGGTCAAAGTTTACTCGAGATATTAACAAAAAACACCACCTTCACTGTACGGCCGAGTAGCCACATATAAGCTCACTCCAAGAGACCTAGCTCACGCTCCGGTGAATCGAATTTCATAAACTTTTTTTTCCCTGATTGGTACGGTCAATACCTATCTAATAAAGCAAAATCCATCTAAATACGTTCAAATTTGGCCAACCTACAAGCAAAAACGGCTTGCCGCCCTGTACCTAGTTGACACCAAGGGGTCTAACTCACGAGTCGGTCATCTAATTTTCATAAACTTTTTTTTGTCGATCGGTATTGTAAATACCTTTCATTTGACGTATCACTTACCAGTGTAGCCTTTAAATGGCCAGAGAAATCTTTGGAAAACGTTAAAGCACTTATGGGGCCCCAACTCGGGAGGGGTCGACCCAAAATCGCCCATCTTCGAACTTAGCCTCACAATTTCAACTACCTTTCAGGGAAAAAAAAATTTTGAAATCGGATTTGATTTACTCAAGATATCGACGTGACAGACGGACAGACGGACAGAAGGACAGACAAAATTTGTATTGTGGATTCGTCATCTATGAACATAGGCAAACACTTTGCCCTTACCGTCTGCTTCGAATTCCATCAATTACACACGGCATCGTAATCCTATAAGCCCCTTCGTACTTCGTACGGGGCTAAAAAGCCTGAATTCATACAGCTTGAGTGAACTGTAAGACAATTTTGTTGGAAGTCTAGTACGTAGTTCAGATAGGGAATGCAATACCACACCATTATTAGAATACCGGTATTTTCGGTATTAAAAACATCAATATACTGCCTGATAAAAAAAGAACTGATTTATACAAAGAATTGGTTAAACAAAATACTTATTAATTGTCTCTGAAAAGACTTATGATAAGGAAGTAACATAACATCGGAATATGAACGAGAACTAGGTGCTCCGTTTATGTTTCCAACGGACTGGTTACGTATATACTCAAAATTGTCATGAATTTAAATGCGGTCGCACTGCCTTTAATGCATTAGTGCGGCAGAGTTTAGAGTATAATAACGAATGCTCACAAGTCCCTTAACCCCAAGAACCGTATACGGTTGCATTTTTCTCTACAACTTCTGTCCCACACTACAGGTTGGATAAGGTGTGCCTAAACCCTAACACCACAAGGCTTACAAAATGTAATCCATTTAAACATTCATTACGTTAATTTTCGGTACATTGTTCTATGTTATAACTTTTGAGTATTCCACACAACGTGACAAACATCGTTCGGTTTTTCTGGTCTGGCATTATAATCAAAACCAAATTAAATGCCCACCCATCCCCTGCTCGAAACCCTGAAATTACTTAAAGATACCGAGGAAAAGCAAAAAAGAGCAACAGCAATAAAAATAAACAATTAGTAACATGTGAAAGGTCAACAAAAATAGAACTGTGCGCCGGCCAATTTTGTGCACGGCTGCTCTTACATTTTAAGTGAACTCAGTCGCTGCAAATGAGAGAATATTTCAAACGTTCTTGCACTGTTTCGAACGTACAGTCATTCCAAACGCTCTAGTTAAGAGCGCAACGTTTGATCTACTACCTCTCACTGGCTACTTAAACAATACTTGTGCCCTTTCCCTGTTTCGAGAAAGCGCAGCAAAGATGATATAAAAGCTCGATGCTTTGTATAGAGTTTTATGATGAAAGAGAAAGAGATATTTTGACAAGTACCCCAAGGCAATTTATAATAAACTGGTCTTCGGTCCTCTCGCTCTCAATGTGCCACGTCGGAAGAGAAGCAAATACTTTGACAAGTTACAAGGCAAGTTATAATAACTAGTCTTCGGTTCTCTCGCTCTGATCATAACAGTCTATTTCATAATGCTGCTCAAATATATCACATCTCATCAGGTGACAGTGGCAAGGAAACTAACATCTCGCTACCATTTGGGGAATCATCTGTCAAGAACGACAAGGAAGTAACCTTTTACATGTACAAGTCTAGCGAATTATAAATGAAAGTAAACTTTCACATCATTTCATTACCAGATCTGCTAATACACGCAGGTCTTGCGGTGTAGCGACCACTACGCTCGTTTAAACCGACAAAAACACATGCCAGTGCTTCTAATGAACATTTGGAGCATGAAAATATTTCACCTGAAATCAAAGGAACAATGCAGTGAAGATCAGCTGTTGATAGTTTTGTGTGAATGAGTACCCTTCAGTTGTAATCCGGGCTGTATTTTTTTGAATGAACAAGTATAATCCAGCATGTCTCGACGTACTTATCTCTAAAGTTTTTTTTTAATGTCTTCCTACTCACTACAGTTTCCAGAAAAGGACCGACAAAGCTTCTTCCAGTGACGACCGATCACTTACGTCTACTCCACGTTGATCGCTAAAATCGTTCATGTCGTCTGGCACACAACTCTAATAGAAAGCAAAAAAAAAAAAAAAACACAAAAAAGAAGCCAGAAACAAAAAATAGAAAGCCATTTCCAAAGACTATGAAATTCCAACAGCTTTTTCACAGCCTTTTTCACTGTTGTCGTTACATTCATGGGTTATCAGATATGTCACCAAATTTCTTTAGACATTTTTTTTGTCGTTTTTATAATGTTACCATGTAAATGTTTACAATCGTGTCATACACCCGACCGACCGTATTATACAGATATATATTACCAAGCAAAGGTAAACAATTTCGGGTAGTAGGAAACATGAAAATTTATGACAACGGAGGTGAATAAAAAGTGTGAGATAAAGCTCATATTATGTAATACGTTTTGAATTCATATGATCCTTGTGTGTGTTATGGGTTTTGTAGGATTTTCCGTCGTTGGTGTTGTTGTTGCTGGTACTGTTTTTTTTTTCCTCTCGTCGTGGTTGTTGTTGGCATTTACTTATTTGAAAAATTTCGATTTTGTTTTGTTGATAATAAAAATTTGTCTCACATTGTTATTGGCTTGGTACTTCACCGAGTACTATTAAATTAAGTCAGGTACTGTGCTTCACAATTATTATTGGAGAGTAACGGTTATTTATGTATACCGAGCGACGTTAATGTATAATACGTAACAGTCGAGATAGGGTTTTATGGTTGTCATTTTGATGGTTTTTCTACATTCAATGTTTGACACCAAATGGTTGAGGGGGCAGGTGGGTTTTCTTTCTTTTTCATACATAGATTACAAACTGAGAAACTTTGACTTTGACAACTCGATCAGACATAAAGAGACGAAAGGTCAAAGCTCGATCCGGATACATAACTACATCGTAGTATTCAGCTGCATTAACCGCACTGCTGCAAGCCACAATTCGCTACTGTTTTTTTCTTCTTCAGAGCTTGTATTACGGATCTACATATGAGTGATGCACAGTGAACAACATTGCCGAGTTTCGTGATGCCCACCGAAATTTTTGCCAGTTCTTCCTTCACGATTTATCCACGGAATTGCAGCCTGCTGATTTATTTGAGCGGTGTCATGTATTTCCGGATTCAACGGTAGCAACGCCAACTCGCCAACACCAGTATTCGTTACAATGCATTCGTTTGTAGCCTGAATGTGGCCAGTCATAATGCGTTTGTTAGAGCTCTTTACTAGAAATTCTTTGTTTCACATATCGCACCCATCCTAAATTCTCCTTTTGAATGCAATTGATCAAATCTACGCTCGCTCTACGTTCGTCACTCTCACAGACGTTGTTGATATTGACATTGTTGATAAATTGCGAGTCATTTTCTCCATTCACCGTTTCAATACAACCCTCCATGCCATCGGTTTCACCCTCGGCATTGTCGCTAACTCCGACTTCACTTTTACCAATCGTCTGCGCCGATTCGACAGAATACTCCATCTCATGTGTTTCGATCTCTTCCGCGTCACTTTCATCATTCATCTGCACCGCTTCAAGATAACAACCCATGTCAGTGGCTTCCATTACATTTCCACTTATTGGTAAAGGCGCATCGACAGTTTCTTGCTCCAATAAGTGCTTCTTCTGATGGACTAATTTGATAGTCTGTGACTGTTAGTCACTGAATATATTAGAAGTCGAATCGTACGTCAAATGATGTTGCTCTGAAAATGTGGTGGTTGTTACAATTAAAATAGTCAAACGAAAAATCGGTTGAAAGTACGTTTCTCAAATTTTCAATTAAATCTTTGTGTCTTTGGCATCAGAAGTGAGTATTTGCGGCAAATAGTTTGCAAAACCACTATGGCGGGTACATTTCTTTTCGGTTTGCTTATATAGTGTTCAAAGAGAATGTCAAAAAGAGTGTTCACCCATCGAGCTCAGTTAAATTAACTGGTTTTTTCCTAGTTAACTGGACTTTTACATACAAATTTTGACGTATCACCCAACGGAACCAGTTAATTTTTCTCTCTTTTACGCTCTTTGAACACTGTATTCGTTGCATTAGTTGTTCCTTCTTTCCATACGTTGGCAGTCCACTATCTTAATGCTTAGTTTCCTCTTACGAAAAAAGTACTTCGTTTGAGAGACAAAATTGAATTGTTGCAATTTTTTCTTTGTTTATTTGATAGCTCGCTCTCTCACGGCTCTCTCGCGGAGTACTTTTGGTTGAGTGTAGTGGACACTTAACACATTTTCAACAGATCTTTGAGTTTTACGTTGTTGACACTTTCCATTTTGACAAAATTTGATAAGAATGAATCATCTTGAATATTCAGTTATGTTTTTTTCTCTTTCTTTAACGACACATTATCGACACAGATGGGATATTACTCAACAGCTAAATCCTCTTTGTGACACCAAAAAGTTCCAACGAAAACAACAAAATTGTCAAACTCTTTCGTTTAATTGTTAATTTTATTGTTTAATTTCAATGGAATAAAATCGAAATTCACCATTCAACTTCTTGTATCCAATAAAATTGTCGTTGTAAAATCTCTTCGGTAAAATTTTTGTCGATATCAGTTTCTTGTTAAACAATTTCGGGTTGTAGGAAACATGAAAATTTATGACAACGGAGGTGAATAAAAAGTGTGAGATAAAGCTCATATTATGTAATACGTTTTGAATTCATATGATCCTTGTGTGTGTTATGGGTTTTGTATAGGTTTTTCCGTCGTTGGTGTTGTTGTTGCTGGTACTGTTTTTTTTTCTCTCGTCGTGGTTGTTGTTGGAATTAACTTATTTGAAAAATTTCGATTTTGTTTTGTTGATAATAAAAATCTGTCTCACATTGTTATTGGCTTGGTACTTCACCAAGTACTATTAAATTAAGTCAGATACCGTGCTTCACAATTATTATTGGAGAGTAACGGTTTTTTCTGCATTCATTGTATGGCACCTAATGGTTGAGACGGCGCGGCAGGTGGGTTTCTTTATTTGTCATACATAGATTACAAACTGAACAGCGCGCATTGGGTCGGGCAAAGAAATAGGGCAGTTTGCGATCTAACTTGACGAAAATTGTGTTTTTTTTAAAATCAAAATACCAAGTGTCCCAGTGACACATGTCACTTTATTGGACAAAAGGAATACTTCGCCCACTTCGCCTACCAGTCAAATAGGGAAATGGTTGGCAATGGGTTGTGATGAAAGTTCATGGTTTGACCGTCGAAACTGATCGCCAGCGCCAATGTCAACATTTTCTTTTTGATTTCTCACTTCAATGATCTATTGAAATCCACGCTATTAGTCGTATAAATTTATACGTCAGAGAGAGCTTTTTTCTCCTTTGTTAGGAACTGTCAGTTTTTTCATTTTGCGATTTAGTATGGAAATGAAAACTAAAATTGAGATATCTTTGCTGTTTTAAGCGGTTTTACATATTTTTTTGGACAAAAATGTTTTAAAATGTGTTTGGAATCGATTGGCATTAAAAGATTGTGTCAAAATATTTTATTCTATTTTATTATTTTGTTAATGTCAATCGATTCCAAACAAATTTTAAAACATTTTGGTCCAAAAAATATAAAAAACCGCTTAAAACAGCAAAGATATCTCAATTTTAGTTTTCATTTCCCTACTAAATCGCAAAATAGAAAAACTGACAGATCGTAACAAAGGAGAAAAAAGCTCTCTCTGACGTATAAATTTATACGACTAATGGCGTGGATTGAGATATAGACTCAATAAACCAATTTATTCAACGTATACTACATGCCTAAAACATAAATAGTTTCACAAATTGTGTATTTACTGAGCGTCATAGACCTGAAACGTAATTCTTCTTCTTCTTAAAATGGCGAAAATGACAACCCATTCTCAATAACGCAATTTCGATACAATAGTATACAATGTAATGCTTAGTTTCCTCCAAAAAAGTACTCCGTGTGAGAGACAAAATTGAATTTTTTCAATTTTTTCTTTGTTTATTTGACAGCTTGCTCTCTCACGGCTCTCTCACGAAGTACTTTTTGTTGAGTGGAATGGACACTTAAGAGTGATTAATCAGGTAACGTCATTTAACAATGCCGGGAAATTCGCTAATTTTGACATTGCCCTCAAGCTCGAACAAAACAAATATTTTTCAAACTTCTCCGTTAACACTGTGTATTCTACAGTGAGATATTTGGTACACCGTTCCTCAGCTCACTATCTCTCAAGTTAGCATATTAAACTCCCTCTCACTGTCCACTCGGTTCGGTAATCTTTGTCTTTTTCTTCGTATCAGCTGTGTTTTCGTACCAAAATTTATAGCCTAAAGAACACCACCTCATTGCATTGAATTGATTATGTTCGAACGACTACATTAAGTTTCCAGGCTAATGCTATGATTCATGTAGCGAGTCCCCATTTAAATTGGTGATAAAATAAAAATTTCGAAAATTAAGTGACAATGTGACAATAGAAACTTTTCACACCAAAAACTTTTCACTGAACTTTTAATTCTTAATCTGTTAAGGAACTCTTTTGTTAGTTAAGTGCCATGAAAATTTTATGAAATGCCTTTTAGTTGGCTGTGGTCGCTGTTCCATTGTGCGCGGATGTATAATTAAGATATTTTTCTATACTTTTTTGCGGTTTGAATTTTATTTGTTTAAAATAGCAAAATTCCCAGTAAAATATTTCATTTATACCATTATTACCGGCTGAATGAATAAAGGGAAATTATTTTCATCGGCCGTTCCACATCAATTAGAGTGATTAGAGTGTGAAAATGTCTGAGCTGTCGGACAAAGAGTGCATCTCTCTTGCAATGATAATTTATCATCTGAAATAAATGAAGCCACAGTATATTGTTTTGATACGATTCGTCTGGTGAATGATGGTCGACAATAGTTGTAAACGCATAATTTTAACAACGTGACGAAACTTTACGATGTTTCGAACCGCTTCTGCATAGAGACTTCTTTAAGGTTTTTTAACTAAATCGATAAGATGACATTTTGCAAGATTTAAGAGTGATATCGAAAAAACATCGAACAAAATCAGACATTTTGGGACAAGGGGTCACAGATATCACGACAGAGTAAAGTTAACCAGGCAGGAGTGGACGTTTGACAAGGGACCTGAATAATCTAGTAGTCCTATATTTTTTTCGAATAAAATTTTTCAATTTATGTCAGTGTTCATTTGAGCTCATTTTCGTACAGTGTGTTAGGTCCCTTATTTGACGTTTCGAAAATGAACCGCTCCTGCCTGGTTTATTTTACTCTGCCGTGCAGATATTATTGACTTAAAGCTCATTCGGTTCGTTGAACTTTTGCGAGTAAAACGTAGCACTACGTTTGGTGAACTTTATTTTGTTGTCGACGCTCGAACTAAGGGTCTGCCAAAAGGGGCCCAAAATCGTTTTCTCGTGATTAATCGAGTAAACCCATTTTGGAAAAAAAACGTTTTTAGCTAGCCTTGCAGGCCTTGACGAGACGCACATTTTGAGTATACACACCACCAGGTCCAGGAACATTGGAAAAACATGTGGTGACTCCACTGTTACTGACAAATAAAAAAACGAAAACGTAGCACTTTAAATTCTCTATAAACCTTCCGAAGAAAGTTTTTGCGAATTTACAGTCTTTCTATCGGTTTCAGGGATTTTCCTTTGAGAAAAAAAGATTTTTCGACTTTGACCAATTTTTTCCGCCATTTTGGAATCAAATGTCAAAAAATAAATTGCACCAACGCAATTTCACGAATTATTGTGAAGTTGCCATGACACCTACCATAGCTATATATAGCTCAAATGAAAAAGGAAAGTCTAAAGTTTTTTTTGGGACACTTTGCTTTTACAAATTTTCTATTTTCATGTGACTTTTCCAAGCTTTTCCGAAATGTCAGAAAAAAAGTTGAGTTTCAAAGTGAGATAACTAGTGAAATATGATTTTTACAAGGAAATGATGTTCCGAGGATTTGTTCGCCATGAAATTCTCTACCGAAATAAGTTATGGCAGTCTTTCCTATCTTTAACGATGGCGGATCTGGAACCTATTTTCCGCATTCCCACCATATAATGTTAGGAATGAAAAAATAATAATTTTCAAGATTTTCACCAATTCTTTTTTATTTTGTTAGGAAACTTGCTGTTATGATGTAGGAAGTTGTTTCTGTTGTAAATGATGTCCATATTTCCTCATCCAGAGGTTTCACTAGTCAGAACTCCGGAATTTTACGACTTTTCAATGTAAATTTTGAATGTATTCTGGATTTGGGACTTTTAAAAGTTCTCCAGCATAAAGTACGTAAAATTTCATGATTCCTCAATAACCTCTGACATTCAAGATTATCATCCTGATGGGATATAGTCGGGAACAGGGTTGGAAGAGACTCAGGTTTTTGATTTTTCAAGGATTTTCGAAAGAACTACATTTGTCAAGTTAAATAAAAAAGAATTACAGACCAGTATAGTCCTGGCCTCTTATTTCCGCTTCAAATTCTAGAACTGGAAGTTTTCAAGGACTTCATAGCATTTTTTGGATTTCCCTCTATACTTTTAGGATTATTGAAATGGTAGTGTACTAGTTCCTAAAATTTCATAACTTCACATGGTCCAGCATTTTCCCAATTCTAGAACTCTGGGATTTTAAGGGGAAACTCAGTCTTTTTTGTACTCTCTTCTGGCCTAAAAGGATGATTACGATAGTAGTTGGTTGGTTCCTGAAATTCCATCATTCCCAATGGCTCAGTAATGCGCATATCGCATTAGACTATGGATGACCATATTTACCGATAGTCCAATTTTCAGACCTTTGTCAAAAAATGCACTATGCAATCGCTGAGAACCTCCACTAATTTGGCAGCTGTCATTAATAGCATTTTTCCTTGAAGTGCGTTGATTGCACCAAAAAAAATTGGACTTTTTTCTATAATTTATCCGTTGGAAGTACATTGATATCTCTTTTCCGTTACTAATGAAGATCATAGAAAACGAGCCGTCAGAACAGTCGGAACGTTTGCTGCGACTGAGCCCCGTACAAACCCGTACATCTATTGCGTACGTGACCCTAGTTCGTCCGTCGCCCTACTCTTACCGTAAACCTACTGCGCCCGTAAACGTCAGTAAAGTAAAATTCTTATGAAATGTGTACGTCTTAAAAATTGCGCATAGCGCAATTACGAAGCCCCGTACGACGTTCCTTTTAAATGTAACACAAATTTCGAATTGACCTAAAATTTTAATTTATTGAGTATAAATACACATAGGGCCTAGTATCGGCCTCAGTCCGAGGATCCAAATTTAATTTTTTTTTCAACTACATTCTATTTGGTGTTCGATTACCTTCCAAATGAAACAAAAAATACGAAAAACGGATGAAATTTGCTCGAGTTATATGTAAAATACACATAGGGCCCTAGTAGCGACCTTAGTCCAAGGACCCAAACTTAACTTTTTTTTCAACAACATACTATTCGGTGTTCGATTATCTTTCAAATGAAACAAAAATTACGAAAAACGGATGAAATTTACTCGAGTTGTATGTAAAATACGCATAGGGCCCTAGTAGCGGCCTTAGTCCAAGGACCCAAATTTAATTTTTTCAACAACATTCTATTCGGCCTTTGATTACCTTCCAAATGACACAAAAATTACGAAAAACGAATGAAATTTACTCGAGTTCAATGTAAAATACACATAGGGCCCTAGTAGTGGCCTTAGTCCAAGGACCCAAATTTAATTTTTTTTCAACAACATTCTATTCGGCCTTTGATTACCTTCCAAATGAAACAAAAATTACGAAAAACGGATGAAATTTGCTCGAGCTATATGTAAAATACACATAGGGCCCTAGTAGCGGCCTTAGTCCAAGGACCCAAATTTAATTTTTTTTTCAACAACATTCTATTCGGTGTTCGATTATCTTTCAAATGAAACAAAAATTACGAAAAACGGATGAAATTTACTCGAGTTGTATGTAACATACGCATAGGGCCCTAGTAGCGGCCTTAGTTCGAGGACCCAAATTTAATTTTTTTTTTCAACAACATTCTATTCGGCTTTTGATTACCTTCCAAATGACACAAAAATTACGAAAAACGAATGAAATTTACTTGAGTTCTATGTAAAATACACATAGGGCCCTAGTAGCTTTTCACTTCTAAGGCCCTAACTCACGGTCCACTCACCCAATTTTAAAAAACTTTTTTTTCCTGGATTGGTATTGACAATACCTATCATTTGCCGTGTCATTTACTTTTCTTTCGTTTATTTTGCCATAAATATCACCAAAAGACCTTAAATCACTTAGGTGGCCCTAACTCACGAAGGGCCGACCCGAATATGCCCATCTTCGAACTTAGCCTCACTATTTTGATTATCTTTCCATCAATTACACACGGCATCGTAATCCTATAAGCCCCTTCGTACTTCGTACGGGGCTAAAAACCTGACATAACGACATCTCACGGGTAAGCAGCTCTAGAAAGAAAACTCTAAGAAAGGAAGTTTTTCTGGAAAGTGATTGGCTTTTGGCTACAGAATTTCTGAAGTCAACGGGTGAATCGGTGTGCCACAGAGTGAAGAGAAGGCAATACAACATCGTTTGGAACTAAACTGGAAAAATACTCTGTGCACTCTGAGGCCTATTTAAGATATTTTCACCTGCAGATTTGTCGATAAGGGTGTTCTACAAAGTAAGAGACAGGGACTGCAGAGCGTTTTTTATTTGTTTCGTTTCTTAATAAAATTTTATTTACTTACTAAGTAACAAAGTTGATGTAATGAGTATTCAGTCTGGTACAATAAATAGTTAATTTAATTAAAATTAAAATGAAAACCAACTGTGAGTATGTTCCATCAATATTGGTTATGACCATGGTTGCAATTTATTTTGGCTTTCCTTTCGCGTACGGTGGATAAGTCGATGTCTTCAGATACAAACTGCCGAACAACTTACGCCTAATATATTGGTAAAGAACAAAAAATAAATTCACAAAAGATATGAGAATCACATCAAGAGTATACACCGAGCATACCTCGAATACATTCCTAGTAAATCGTACGTTTTCGATTTACAGAATCCAGCCTCCCACCAGTAATACCCCAGCGAGCATTTCCATGCTTTAAACATATTCGCCGGATTCAATGAATACAGAAAATACTGAACTGCCTTAAAGTGACTGCATGTTATCGAAACTGTATGTCGGAAAGGAACGAGAGAAAAAAAAAATATTCAAAATAGATGACCCGGGCACAGAGTTGGTACATAATGCGCCATATATACGACATTCTAAATCGAATCAAATTTATTGCTTACAATGTGTCATTCCACTCTCCATGGCGGGATCTACGCAGCCTGGTTGAGGCGACAAACCGTCGTTCGGATAGAAATCCTGGTGACCGCAATTCATTGTTGCACCGATACCAAAGTAATTAGCATTTGTATGAATACATTGCACAAATTGTGCATCGGATTTATCTAGTCGTTCATCCGTATCAATTGGCACTGGTTTCGTATATAACCAGCCGGCAGGATCTAAACCAATGATAGTTCCTACAGCACCGTTTAGCTGATGTCCGGCAATGCCGCTGATTTGCGCGCCAAATGAGTGCCCTATTAGCGTCCAATGCTTTATCGAAACAGATGAAAACAGCTGAAGATATTGGATAAATTTGACAAGTTGTTTAGCAACAATGCGTGTATTTGTCGCCGCTATCGAATATTCAGTTAAAGCCAGTCGGGTCCAATCCACACCACAGATATTTGAGTCGATATTTTGAACATAGGCGGACATTGTATTGTTCATCCATGTTCTATTTACGCTGTCGAACCAACCGTGAATTAAAAATGCAACTGGGAGTGAGAAGTTAAATTTCGATGTTATGTTGGGGTCGTTGATGTGTACTTGACGGTATGGTAGTTGATTTCTGAAATAAAATGCAAAATTTAAATATTTTTTTGAAATTAATTTTTTTTCCTTGCGGTGTGCAGGTGAGTGTTTATGCACAGCATTACACACAGCGTGAAATGTTAGAAAGTTAAAAAAAAAAATAAATAAATAAAAACGAGAGAGCTTCAGATTTATACTTTATGACCTCGTCGTTCTGTTGGCGCAAGACAAACAATTCACATCATGCACTCTTCCACATAAATATTTATGTCAATAAATGTACTCGAGTGGAACGATTCGTTTAAGGTCTTAAACATTTCTCGATTGGATACAACAACGATCTGGGAGTATTTTCTTGAAAGATTTCAAATGTATGAATGGACCAAAGACTTATAAGAAGATACAAATCGATGTGTTTCCAGGACGACTGTGTCCGTAAGAAGATTTTCGTTTACAATGTCGATTTAACAACGAACGTTCCACATAGATACTCAGATCCATCATAAACGAGCCGTCAGAACAGTCGGAGCGTTTGCTGCGACTGAGCCCCGTACGAACCCGTACATCTATTGCGCACGTGACCCTAGTGCGTCTGTCACCCTAGTTGAAGTCAAATTATTATGAAATGTGTACATCTTACAAATTGCGCATAGCGCAATTACGAAGTCCCGTACGACGTTCCTTTCAAATGTAACACAAATTTCAAGTTGACCTAAAATTTTAATTTATTGAGAGGCCTAAGGCCTAGTTACGGCCTTAGTCCAACGACCCAAATTTAATTTTTTTTTTCAACATCATTATATTCGGCCTTCGGTTACCTTCCAAATGAAACAAAAATTAGGAAAATCGGACGAAATTTACTCGAGATATATGCAAAATACACTTAGGGCCGAGTAGCGGGCTTAGTCCAAGGACCCAAATTTATTTTTTTTTCCAACAACATTCTATTTGGTGTTCGATTACCTTTCAAATGAAACAAAATTTAGGAAAATCGGATCAAATTTACTCGAGTTATATGCAAAACACACTTAGGGCCGTGGAGAGACCTTAGTCCAAGGACCCAAATTTTAATTTTTTTTTTCAACATTATATTCGATGTTCAATTACCTTTTAAATGAAACAAAAATTAGGAAAAACGGATGAAATTTACTCGAGTTATATGTTATATGCAAAATACACTTAGGGCCGAGGAGCGGCCTCAGTCTAAGGACCTAATTTTCAAACATTTTTCGCACCACATTCTATTCGGTATTCAATTACCTTTCATATAAGACAAAAATTAGCAAAATTGGATGAGATTTACTCGATTTATATGCAAAATACACGTAGGGCCGAGGAGCGGCCTCAGTCTAAGGACCTAATTTTCAAACATTTTTCGCACCACATTCTATTCGGTATTCAATTACCTTTCATATAAGACAAAAACTAGCAAAATCGGATGAGATTTACTCGATTTATATGCAAAATACACTTTGGGCCGAGGAGCGGCCTCAGTCCAAGGACCCAAATTTAAAACGTTCTTCGCCACATTATATTCGGGCTTCGATTACCTTTCAAATGAAACAAAAATCACGAAAAAAGGAAGCCGAGTAGCCTTTCACTTCTAGGGCCCTAACTCACGGGTCATACACCCGATTTTAATAAACTTTTTTTTCCTGGATCGGTATCGACATTACCTATCTTTTGCCGTTTCATTTACATTTCCAACGTTTTTTTTTGCCGTAAATATCCCCAAAAGACCTTAAAGCACTTAGGCGGCCCTAACTCACGAAGGGCCGACCAAAATATGCCCATCTTCGAACTTAGCCTCACTATTTTGACTATCTTTCAGGGAAAAAAAAAATCGAATTTGATTTACTCAAGATATCGACGTGACGGACAGACAAAATTTTTATTGCGGATTCGTCATCTATGAACATAGGCAAACACTTTTCCCTTACCGTTTGCTTCGAATTCCATCAATTACACACGGCATCGTAATCCTATAAGCCCCTTTGTACTTCGTACGGGGCTAAAAATACGTATCAAAACGTATACGAAACTTTCTGAATTATTTACACCTAAAGTTAAGTTTTTGATCTCATACGTGATCAACAACTTAATTTCATTCATTATTTCATATTAAAACTGCTGTCTTGAGAGCTTTCGTTTAGTCAATTTCAACGACTTTCCATTTAGACTAAAAACCAAATTTATCTCCTATAATGTCATAATATTCACAATTTGAGTGTCACTTTTAGAATCAAAATGGGCTAGATTTAAACACGTCATTCACAGAACGTACGTTTATTAACTGAAAATTTCGATAAATGGTCATTTGCGCACGGCTAACTTCGATAATTTCCAGAGAGTTGCTAATATAACGACTGGGTCGTTTCGACGGATAGAGGGAATATGTCGAATGATTTTGATAGAGGGAATATGTCAAATGATTTTGAAATTGGTTGAGAGAAAATGTATTGAATTCTCTCTCAAAAACCCACCTGTCATTCGACATTTTCCCTCTATCCGTCGAAACGACCCAGTCGTCATATTAGCATCTCTCTGATAATTTCACATTTATTTACGGCTAACTTCGATAATTTCTCATTTATTCACTGAAAATTGACAAATTCTTGACAGTATACTAGATGTGTGTTTTATTGTGGGGAATATGAATGAGTTACGGCGTCATGACGTGTTTATGCTTCTTGATTTTTTAAATTTGTTTTTTATGGTGATTATGACATTACAGGAGATAAAACCTTGTTCCTAACACGGTAGTAAATGGGGGTTTTGCGCACACGATGTGTTGCCGAACTCGCTTCGCTCGTACCTCACATCTAGTGCGCAAAACAATCCCATTTACCAAAGTTTACAGCTGTATCGTGTAACGGACCAGTGGAAGCGACTGAAGTTGGTTAGACCACGCTAACCTCTGACCGCCACTGGATCCGGAGGTCGAAACGGAATTTTGTCTCTGCATTCGATTCACGCGAACCATAGGAAAGGGAAGAGTAATTTTGCTTTGTTTGTTTTTGCTCTGTTCGTTTGAACATTGTTCGTTCAGAGCTCAGGCTCATTTTGTGAGTTAAAGTTTTTGTTGCATGTCACACCTGGAATTAATCTGTTTTCCAGGTAAAGTAAAGTTTTGTACCACCGGTCGTTATTGTGTCATTTGCTAAAGTTCTTTAATGATTGATTCGAGAAATGACAAAAAGCCGCTGACACGCTTAGAAACAATGGTCGCAATTTGAACACGGTCACTATGGCAAAGCTTTTTTTTTGAGAATTGAAATTCTTGGAAATTCTTCAATACAGTCAGCGACTTTGGAATAAATGACGAGTTTTGTTTCAGCTGATCCACTCATATACACGTTTTTGAATGGTTTTACCACTACTACGCGCATGAGTGTACATTGTTCACCCGTATCAACAAGAACATTTGTTTAGAAAAACAACTGAAACCAAAAACGCGACCTATTTCAAAGTCGCCGACTGTATTAGTGCAAACGAAGTTTCTTGAAATAAATCTCCTCTAAAAACACGAAGAATTTTCAAGAATTTCAAAAATTTTAATTCTCAAAAATGTGCGCAAAATGACTCCAAACAATAGGATTGAATGAGGATCATTTCTGTTATGGAACGGGCAATGAAAACCTTACTAAAAATTCGTCAAAATTTCAACACATTCTTACCATGTAATTAAAGACAAGTCCACGGGCGGAAAATAGACAACAACTCCCGCTGATCGCGTGAAAACTCATTAAGTACGTACGGATCGCGTGAAAACTCATACCTGGGTCTATACGAAGAAAAAAAAATTTGCTGTCACGTGTGACAAGCCTTCTTCCACCGATTCTTCCTCTTTCATTACAATTTTTATCTATATCCGGTAATCAAATAAATAATTATTGTTGAGTTGCGGTTACACAGCGACCACTTTTCGACTAACACTGAGTATAATATTCTTAACGAGCACAGCATGCGGTAACGTATATTTAAAACAAAAAAAAACTGATTACAGAGACGGAAAGAATGTGCTAATCAAATTACGTTATAGAGACAATGCGTGAATATATCACCTGTAGCTTGTCGTTAATTCAGTTATGAATTTCTAACGTTAGATTTTCAAATAAAAAACGAACAAAAATTCTTTGCACAAACACGTCAAAAAACAAGTTTGGAAATTTGTTGGTCCACAATTTCATTATATATACTATACAATCCATAGACCCATATAAACGGGCACATAAAAACTAAAGAAGTTAATGAACTTGAGACGAGCCAATTTCGAATTTTTTACGAAAACATTTTTTTTTTTCAACGTGATGCTGGTGTACACCTTGATCTTGCTTATGATAAAAATTCTTCTTTAGGTCAAACCTTTCTAAAAAAAAATCGCAACCAAAAAATAGAAAGGAACGCAAAATGCACCTTGCACATGTCAACCGTTAAAATGCATAATATAAAATTCTGGCGGCCGAGAAACCAAATCACATATCTCGAAATTAAACGCAAAGTCACACATTCAATTGTAATTAACGTCGTGCACATTATATATTTTTGGAATGCTTGAAGCGATTTTTTTTTGTAAATTTATTACTGAGATGGTTGGCACTCACCGATGCGAACACCAGAATGTAACATCACTTTCATTCGTCAACGAATTGTTTGCAGCATCGTAATTCTGTAGATATCCTAAAACATTGACAATTGCCTGATCGACTTGTCGGATTCGATTGACTAGCTCGTATTCCGGATCGATAGCCACTACAACTGACCGGCTGACTACAATGAAAGATACAGAGAAATAGGTCACCATTATTAGCAAAATCACTGTAGGGCTCATCATTTATGCTGAAAAATTCCATACAAAAATTTGAAATCACTAACATCGTAACTGACAATTGGCACAGTATTTTGAACATTTTCTTTTTTTTGAAAATTATTTTTTTGTTTTATTTGCGGTTACAACTATATCTGATATGCACAATAATACCCGATGAATTGATATCACTTAGCACACTTCCGTTGAACTTGACTGCTGAATCGAGAATAAGAAAACACTTTGTGTGTTTTCAGTGCGATAACATTTCTGAAGGTGGTACTACAACGGTTGCAATAGTGGAATTGTGCTTCAGTATGTTCGCCGAATTGATTTCAATGATGCTCTTTAGTAGGGTATAGAATTTAATGGGAATGGAATTTAATTATGCATTCAGAACGACTTGAATTCGTTCGAGTAAGAAAAAAAAAATTAAAAAAAATTTGGAGAAGAGAAATAATCGAGTAATTTTATGTTGTGTATGTAGCCGGTGTGCCATCACACATGATCACCTTTTAATGGGCAACCTGAACATCTTAACAAAACAAAACATCCCAACAAAAATCTCTTCGAGAAAAGTGTGACGCAGTCTTTGAAGTACAATTTCTAAAATGAATGATATCGCTAGAGTTGACGCTTTCAGCTTCGTTACGCAAAAATTAAATTTTACACCCAATTTTAGTTCAAACAAGCTGGCTGAGTTTTTCTCATCATCTGCCAAATAATTTTTACCAAAAAAAAATTGACTGGAAACAACCAAAATTTTACCAAAAAAATCTGCGTCGCATGTGGCAGATAAATTTTCTTGCTGGTCTGTTCCTGAACATTTGCCACTTTGCGACGCAGATTTTTTTGGTAAAATTTTGGTTGTTTCCAGTCAAATTTTTTTTGGTAAAAATTATTTGGCAGATGATAAGAAAAACTCAGCCAGCTTGTTTGAACTAAAATTGGGTGTAAAATTTAATTTTTGCGTAACGAAGCTGAAAGCGTCAACTCTAGCGATATCATTCATTTTAGAAATTGTACTTCAAAGACTGCGTCACACTTTTCTCGAAGAGATTTTTGTTGGGATATCAGTCGTTTTAGAACTCTGCTTTTTATAACAGTTTATAACAGAAATTTGGAAATTTGGCGAAATTTGAAAATTTGACGAAATTCGAAAATTTGACGAAAATCGAAAATTTGGCGAAATTTGAAAATTTGGCGAAATTTGAAAATTTGACGAAATTCGAAAATTTGACGAAAATCGAAAATTTGACGAAATTCGAAAATTTGACGAAATTCGAAAATTTGACGAAATTCGAAAATTTGACGAAATTTGACGAAAATCGAAAATTTGACGAAAATCAAAAATTTGACGAAAATCGAAAATTTGACGAAAATCGAAAATTTGACGAAAATCGAAAATTTGACGAAATTTGAAATTTGACGAAAATCTGCCACCATTCAAGAAATATCTCTAAAACCCCAATTGACCCACCCATTTCCAACTTTCGACATTTTTCACAAATGCCCTTCTTTTCTACTCGTAAAACTCTGAGACTTTGCCGAAGAAAGTAACTCTCTATCTGCCACCATTCAAGAAATACCTCTAAAAACATAATTGACCCAGTGAAAAATGTCGAAAGTTGGAAATGGGTGGGTCAGACCCACCCATTTCCAACTTTCGACATTTTTCACATATGCCCCTCTGTTCTACTCGTAAAATTCTGAGACTTTGCCGAAGAAAGTAATTCTCTATCTCTCATAACCCAAAAAAATATTAGTCCTTTCATCCTACGCTCGAGTAGATCAAAATTTGGTCACTCTAATCACTCTAGCTCAAACGAATCTGCCCCGATTTTTTTAATTATTTTTTTGTTCGAATCGTGTTACGAATACCTTTCATTTGATGGGTCGCACGCCTCTATAGGTTTCAATACAGCTAAGCTACAGCCGAAAACGCGTTACCGACCCTCGAAAACCACACTCAGAAACCACTTCGAGGCCAATAAAACAAAATTCTTGTTTTTCCTGGGGTAATGGCGTATCACATTTTCATTTTTATGCCCACCCTGAGGTTCCTGCAAAATTTCATGGAGATTGGCTGACTAGTTTCCGAGATCGACCGTCGATAGATAGACAGATAGACAGATAGACAGATAGAAACATACAGAGTAAGTTGAAAGATTTTGATTGTTTGGAAAACGTTAATTTGGTGCATTTTCTATCAAAATGACCAACTTCAAAACGATGTATCTCCGGCAATTTTAAAGTTACATAGTCGAGTGATAGCTCGTTTTGCTCGTATTTGAAGCGCGAATAAGATAGAATAGGATTTGTGGTGATACAGGCCAAAGGAAAGAAACTTAAATTCTCGCCTATATATAGTTGCCGCGTCTCAAAAAAATTTCTTCGTTCTTTTTTTGGAAGTTAGACTGCGTCAAGTCCTCCGCTATCGCTCCGGACATGATTGAACGCTGTTCAATTGATTTTTTTTCTCACGATAATAGACAACAGTGCATGATGTTACACCAATTCTATGAACTAACTTATTTTCCCCACAAAAACCGCACAGTGAATGCACCCAATTAATGTACGAATCGGATTCCATCATTAGACTTCGCACATTAAATCGATTTTTGTTTCGTGCCGTACTAAAAGCCTGTGAATTTTAGCAAATTGATAACTAACCTTAGATCGTGTAAATTGTATAAGCAAATCTAAGTTAGGAAGTAAAAATAATTTTCGTCTTGTTATTTCTGATTTTGTAGGGTCAACCAACCGATTACGGGCCACTGCTGTAACACTAACCCTCTATTGTGTTTTCCTTTGTTCCTTCGTTCGAAACAAAAGAGAAGACAATAGACGGTTAATATTACAGCAGTGGTCCGTAATTGGTACTTTTACCCTAGTTGTGGTGTGTTAATGTTCATCATCCACATATTTCACTTAGCACACGAAGAAGTACGTTCTAACAGTTCTAATGTTTGATATTTGCAAAGTCGCATACGGAAAGACGGAAAATAAAATTCGAGTTTTTGATTTGTTTACTCTTAAGGAACTAGTGGTAGGAAGATGTGAGATCAACTCTCCATGAAACGATCTTCTCACCTCTGAGGGTGCAGTCAATGTCAATCAAATTATTTGTGTAGAAGTTTGCTTCAGCTGCTATACCAGCTGGTTCACTCATAACAAACACACTGGATATACAGCAGCTGAAGCAAACGTTGACGTTCTGTTGACATTAACTGTACGTAAAATATCAATAGAAAACGAAATCAGAATACGATGACATGATAGAGCTCTTTTTTCTGTGAGTATAAGGAATTTTTAAGAATTTAATATTTATTTGTTCAACGCAGGGCCTATTTTTGGAAATTTTTTTGGACATTTTTTCCAAAATTTCCAAAAAAATTGCCAAAAATTTAAAAAAACTGCGAACGTCTAAAAACCGAATTTTTCCATAATTTCGAACTGTTTTGGCAACTCCGGAGCTCAGCCTTATGTTTTATCCGGCTCTCAATGATTTATGTTTGATTATTGACGCTCTCATCTTTCAAATTAATCATGCTCGTCTTCATTTGAAACCTGATAGTGTCAAGAAATAATCGAGAGTCAGTTAAACCGTTCGAAATGGTGGAAAAATTTGGTTTTTGGACGTTCGAAGTTTTTGGAAATTTTTGGCAATTTTTTCGCAAAATTTCCAAAAAAAAATCCAAAAATAGGCCCTGGTTCAACGAGTGAAGAAAAGTTGAAAATCGTATTTCTAGGTTGTTGTTTATGGCTAGAGCGTGGCGAGTGCCACAATTCACCCGAGGAAATACAATTTCCAGCTTTTTTCCCGAGTTAAACACAATGTTTTTCACAAAAAAAGGCTTCCGAAGTTTTAGTGGAGGAGAGTGTAAAATATCCAGTAAATAAGACCCTGAATTTCATGCTTTGTAAATTTGTTGATTACGCGAATGTAGCGACTCTACGAATGAAATATTTTGGAGCTAACTCTTGAAAAGCTTGAGTAAATATCGCGAGTGTGGTCACTTCCTTCATAAGCTCAAAACATTTTCATGAAAATTCAAAAACCAATTTCCTGGTGTCAGTCAGTCATTATTCTGGGATCACACAAAATTGTTGCAATATTGTGCAGTGTATACAGTTTTGGCGTCGACGCTAATTTATACATTTAACAGGCATGTACTCTATCTAAAAAGCCATTAAAAAAAATCAAAAATTCTCGCTCTCCTGCCGCTACAATACATTTAGCATTTGATCGACAGCATTTCTATCATTATTTTCCTATACCCATAACCCATACCAATGGTTCATTAGCAACAACAACCGGTGTTGACTTTTTTTTTTAAACCAAAAAATGCAATTTTCATATAACTAACTCCACTCATGGTGTGGTGGCCTTACATTTCGGAAAAGTAGTTCGATCTTTGCGATGGTGAATTTAAAAACAAAAATCAACATAAAATGTGTGGCAATGCTACTTGTTACGTAATATGAGATTAAATTACAATTGATCGGTTCAAGTCAGAGGATACCTTCGCTCATAACAGAGGTATTAGTTTACGAAAGGCGAGTTATGGATGGGGTCTGGATCTGGACGCATTGCGATTGTGAAAATTGGACATTGATAAATCGTCTGTACCTATCATATGCAAACCCAAATATGGTCGTGTGACTGCTGCCTCGAATGAGTCATTTTTATTTGTCGTTTAAGTTATAGGAATCAAGGGCACCTTTTATCCGGTCAAAAATTCTTTTGACAAGTAGCAAGCTCTCTGTATGTTACTGGCTAGTACATCAGGTAATACTTACAAACCCGGACCAGTACACCTCTTGTGTCATCCATTGCCACAATATATTGAGAGTTCAAGCTGAGACAACATACACACATGTTATAAAATAGGAGTTCGTTCACCGTGATGTAGAATAAATTCCGTAGCGCGTAACAGCGTAAACACAAATTAATGTACAACGAAAATACAAACCCAGACATGTGAATGGCAAATATTTGCGATCGACAATGTCTGTGATCGTCCAATAACAACGTATCGCGATACTATACAGTCATCTTATAATCAGTTAACTGATCCGACTTAACCGAAATTTAAACAAAAATCTTTCAGTCGTCATCTTCTAATTTGTGTACCATCGCTAATAAAAGAGATAAAGTAGAATGGCATGTGTGGATATATCTCGATTAGAGAGTTCAAAGAGTGTAAAAACACGTTGAACATTTAACAAGAGGAAACAACCAAACACACTGTGATGGTCAACGTTTTGTTTCCAAAGTGTGTCTGTTATATAAATTGTATATCGAGCGGCTAGAATTCTGTGCCTTTGTATCAACTTGAATTGCAAATTTGTGGCTAGAATTTCGACTTAATTCTAAACTATTTCAATTAAGCTCATTATCGGCTTGTCGTGCGGCATGTATGACAGTACTAAGAAGCCGAAAAATCGCATGACACTCCCAATATAGTCATGCCGTCATTCGGCCGGTCTTTTAGATGATAGTCAACAAACTTCTTAAAATGGATGAGGCGACATAACTGCACGGTCAATATCGTCAGTATCGTCATAGTATCGTTTTTTGGACGATAGTATCGTTTTTTAGACGATAGTATCGTCCAAAAAACGATAGTATCATTTTTTAGACGATACTATCGTCTAAAAACGATATTATCGTCCAAAAAAATTTCATTCAGGACGATAATATCGTCTAAAATTATAAATTTTAAAATATTTTCAGGACGATATTATCGTTTTATTGACGATATTATCGTTTTATTGACGATATTATCGTTTTATTGACGATATTATCGTTTAAAAAAACGATAATATCGTTTTTAAACGATAATATCGTTTTTTTGGACGATACTATCGTTTTTTTGATGATACTATCGTCTAAAAAACGATATTATCGTTTAAAAAACGATAATATCGTTTTTTTGACGATAATATCGTCCTGGATGAAAACATCCGCTGGACGATATTATCGTTATTTTCTTTTTCTGAACAAATTTATCGTTATTTTGGACGATATTATCGTCCTGGTCGATAATTTTTGGGACGATAATATCGTTCTGGACGATAGTATCGTTCAGAACGGTAATATCGTTTTTAATTAATTTATTTTTTTAAATTTGAGACGATAATATCGTCCAGGACGATAATATCGTTTTTAATTTATTTAAAATAAAAATTCTAGACGATAATATCGTCCTGGGCGATATTATCGTTCTGGATGGTTGTTGAAGACGAAACACAAAATCTTGTAGATAAACACCCTTTTATAGACGGCAAATATATATTAAAAATTGGTTCATTTGGTTCCGTAAATTTAAATTTGATATAGAAAAATTACACAGACTAATTATGAGACGATGCGAGAAAAAAAAATTAACTCCTACGTTCCGACACCGTTCCGGCGCCCGGCTCGCATTGCGGCCCTGCGCTTCGCTCCGGGGCAATGGGCCGGATCGCTCGGCGTGTTAAAACGCTTTTTATGTACAATCAAAGTTGGTATTCATTACGTAAAAAGATGAATTATTTTAGAACGAACTAAACGCCTTTTTTAAACACTGATGTGTAGGTGATTTCCTCTGACAATTGTTTTTCGATATTTTGGAAGAGAATTTGGTTCTTGCTGCACCTCTGAGTAAAATTGAGTCCTGGACAATATTACCACCCAAAACTAAACGATAATATCGTTTTTAGACGATGGTATCGTTTTTTAGACGATAGTATCGTTTTTTAGACGATAGTATCGTCCAAAAAAACGATAATATCGTTCCTGACGATATTGACGGTGTGGAAATGTCCCGCCACCTTAAAATGGTATCAGCGATACAGCACACAGGTAGGGAGTAGGTGTAAGAAATATACTGTCTTGCTGGAGACATTTCTTGTTGATACGTGTTGGAAGTTTGTATTTCGAGCCGGAGGCTAGCGCGACATCTCACACGTCAAAACAGAAATTTCTTAGTAAGACAGTACGGTATTCTGATTGCTTGCGGATTTTGACGAGACAGTAATGAGTCGTTGCTGACCGCGAGCAATCAAAAGGTTTTTACAACACGGAAATCTTGTAAATCAGTTCCGTTTTGGTCAATTTTTAAAGGACCTTTTGGTCTGCTGTTATGAAAACGTACGTGGACGACTTCTTTTATAAGCTTTCAATTTCTATTAAAACTTCGCTCTAGAACTGTCTAATAAGTCCGGGGAATCATCTACGTTGAGAATGACTGTCCAATTAACCCACTGTTTAACCGACACAGATTTTTTTTCGATTTGTTTCTAGACGTTAGGTGTTGCATCTTATGAACCTTAAAGGTTTACTTGTTTACAAAAAAGAAACGTGCGTCACAAATGGCACGAGAGGAAAAAAACTCTAAAGAATACCAGAGAATGAGAGTAGAATCGTCAGTCAATAGTGACGTAAAATGCATCACCTAAAACGATATTTTAGAAGTACTCACTCGTAACTTGCGTCACATTTTACTCTGTTAAGTAGTATTGATACTTAAAGAAATTCTAGATCTTACACGCTTTAAAGTCCTAAACTGTTGAACTTTCCTCCTACGATCCAAGATTCTATCGCTCTATTGAACGATTCCTAAATGAAAAAGCTTCCAAAACGTTACAATTTTACCTATTCGAGCACCAAAATGTCACGAGTTTCTATTTAGGCTCGACTCGTGAATCAATTAAATCGTCGACGGTGTTAAAAATGGCCTGTTCCACCTGATTTAGTCGATTCTCCAAAGCATATTCGGGATGTATGGATCGCGACGGTGCAACTTTATATAGAGAGTTGATTTTGGACACAAAGGGAAGGAAGGAACTCGTGAAATGCCTTCCCTCACAAACAGTAGCACAAAATGTGAAAAACAATAAATTGAATGTAATTAAACTATTGATTGCCCGTCCAATCATTTCGGAAGAGAATGTTCTTTTTTCGTAAACTTTACTGTTGAAAATCACGGTTCGAATTGATATTTCAAGTGCAATGTCACATTAAAGAATATCCACTGCAGAAGACTTCACAAGAACACCCTCTGGATATATTCGATTATTATGTGAGTAATCTTCGATCACTGGAAAAACCTGATATTTTATGTCAACTGAAACAAATCCAAAATTTTCGGACGAACGAACAAAAGTAATTGTTGACAATTATCACAATAAAAATGTAGTGACCAGCCGAAGACATAGAGGTAGACTTCCTAGAGGAATTATGACCCGAGATTCACTGAAAATATATATCCCACACGACTAACACGAAAACGTCAGCTTTGTTTCATTTGACGTTATGAGACCCTTTACTTTTGACATTAAGAGTCCGTTTTTACTGTCTGTCGCCTGCAACTTTAATTGTGATATTTTCTCTATTAGGCCCAACCCACTGGCCCGCAAACACTATAACAATTCAATAGAACCAACGACCACCGTCGTTCACCATTTGAAGTACTAGATTGTTGTGACATTAGGAAAGATAAATCAAACGATATTATTTGCTGATCCATTCAATAAGGGGTGACTGGTTTTTGACTTACTTACTTACTTGGGCGAGCCCTACAACCTACTTTCAGATCAGACTCAATTGCATCTATACATCTCGCTCTCTGTCTTCCTGGCCTGCGACTTCCATCGGGATTTGTATTTAGTAGTTTCAGTGGTACATGTTCCTCATTCCTTCTTTGTACATGACCGAGCCATCTTAATCGATTGATTTTGATGAATTTGACTATATCGGGCTCCTTGTATAGCTGATGCAGCTTATATGTCTGATTCTAATTTCATTCATCTTTTTAGCCCCGTACGAAGTACGAAGGGGCTTTTAGGATTACGATGCCGTGTGTAATTGATGGAATTCGAAGCAGACGGTAAGGGCAAAGTGTTTGCCTATGTTCATAGATGACGAATCCGCAATAAAAATTTGGGTCGTCAGTCCGTCTGTCCGTCACGTCGATATCTTGAGTAAATCAAATCCGATTTCAAAAATTTTTTTTTCCCTGAAAGATAGTCAAAATAGTGAGGCTAAGTTCGAAGATGGGCATATTCGGGTCGGCCCTTCGTGAGTTAGGGCCACCTAAGTGATTTAAGGTCTTTTGGTGATATTTATGGCAAAATAAACGATGGAAATGTAAATGACACGGCAAATGATAGGTATTGTCAATACCAATCCAGGAATTTTTTTTTAAATCGGGTGAGTGGACCGTGAATTAGGGCCTTAGAAGTGAAAAGCTACTAGGGCTCTATGTGTATTTTACATATAACTCGAGCAAATTTCATTCGTTTTTCGTAATTTTTGTTTCATTTGAAAGATAATCAAAGGCCGAATAGAATGTTGTTGAAAAAAAAATTAAATTTGGGTCCTCGGACTAAGGCCGCTACTAGGGCCCTATGTGTATTTTACATATAACTCGAGCAAATTTCATCCGTTTTTCGTAATTTTTGTTTCATTTGGAAGGTAATCAAAGGCCGAATAGAATGTTGTTGAAAAAAAATTAAATTTGGGTCCTCGGACTAAGGCCGCTACTAGGGTCCTATGCGTATTTTACATACAACTAGAGTAAATTTCATCCGTTTTTCGTAATTTTTGTTTCATTTGAAAGATAATCAAAGGCCGAATAGAATGTTGTTGAAAAAAAAATTAAATTTGGGTCCTCGGACTAAGGCCGCTACTAGGGCCCTATGTGTATTTTACATATAACTCGAGCAAATTTCATCCGTTTTTCGTAATTTTTGTTTCATTTGGAAGGTAATCAAAGGCCGAATAGAATGTAGTTGAAAAAAATTAAATTTGGGTCCTCGGACTAAGGCCGCTACTAGGGCCATATGTGTATTTTACATATAACTCGAGCAAATTTCATCCGTTTTTCGTATTTTCTGTTTCATTTGGAAGGTAATCAAAGGCCGAATAGAATGTAGTTGAAAAAAATTAAATTTGGGTCCTCGGACTGAGGCCGATACTAGGCCCTATGTGTATTTATACTCAATAAATTAAAATTTTAGGGCTATTTGAAATTTTTGTTTTATTTGAAAGGAACGTCGTACGAAGCTTCGTAATTGCGCTATGCGCAATTTGTAAGATGTACACATTACATAATAATTTTACTTTAACTACTTTAACCGGCGCATAGGCTTACGGTCAAAGTAGGGTGACAGACGCACTAGGGTCACGTACGCAATAGATATACGGGTTTGTACGGGGCTCAGTCGCAGCAAACGATCCGACTGTTCTGATGGCTCGTTTCTTCTTCTTTTATTGAAAATGAACATAAGCAATATAATTACATGCGCACCGCATATGTGCGATAATGATATTTTTGAATAAGTTTACAAGTTCTGTACAGAATGTTCCACACATTAACGAAACATTCTATTTTTAATTAACATGCCGCAGGTTACATTGGTTAGTTTATTTTTATTACAATTGTTACCGGCAAGTTTAAAACGTTTTGGTCTTATTACCTTAATGTACTTGAACATTATGCACAAAAAAAAAGAAAGAAAACAAAACATTTTCGAGTGGTATTACACATTAATATTGGACAGATATCGTTTTATTATGTGAAAGGAAACAAGGCGCTGAGCTGAGTAAGTAAAATGCGAGAAAATTAATGTCGTGACGAATTTCTGGATATATTGAAAAATCACTTCCTAGTGGACATTCAGGAATTCAGTTCGCTAGTGGATTGATGAAGTTATCACTAGTACAGAAAGTGTAAGGTATTTGGGCAAACTCACCACTCCATAAAGTCATTTCTACTATTTTCATCTATTTTGACTAAAACTCACCACTCCATTGTCAAGATTATGATATTAGGTCTTTTATATTTGCGATTTTTCGCAGTCACAGACTGCATAAACTGTGTTTCAGCAAATACTAGGGAAATTTCAACATTATTAATTAGGAAAAGCATATTCTGGGGTAGTACACAATGACTAACCGATTTCAATTTAACCATTTTTCAAATTTCCTATTTTCAATTTATCTGTTTACTATTCCAAAATTCATCGCCGAATGCGGTTCTATAACCTGTTATATTCTAATTGTAGTCGCTGTATTACATAATCAGTCAAAAAACCCTTAACGGGCAAATGTGACGCAAGTCCTTTATCTTAGTTACAAAATAACTGATATCGCTGAGGGTGACGCATTGTGCGTCGTACGCAAAAGTTTTATCAACAAAAAATTGACTCAAAAAATTTGTGAAAGAAAATTTTACAACAAGAAATTTGCGTCACAAGTGGAAGATATCAGGTATTTTGTAAGTAAAATAAAGGACTTGCGTCACATTTACCCTTTCAGGGTTTTTTGACTGATATCACCACTTTTGTAAGTATGTCATTTCGACAACATCAAAAAAACCTTATAAAAATTAAAAAATGCTAGTCTGAATCCCAAAATCTAGAAACCAATATTGGTGACCCTCACTAATATTGAAAAATCCGATGGAAGTTAGGAAGTGCCAGAGGAATCATCTGTCATCCCAAAATTTATAGAACCAACCTTGGAACATCTCACTTATGTCGAAAGTAACCCAAATCCATCGAAAAATCCGATGGAAGTTAGGAAGTGCCAGAGGAATCATCCGTCATCCCAAAATTTAGGAACCAACTCTGTCACACCTAACTAATGTCGAAAATATCCCAAATCCATCAAAAAATCCGATGGAAGTTAGTTAGTGTCAGAGGAATCATCTGTCATCCCAAAATTTATAGAACCAACCTTGGAACATCTCACTTATGTCGAATATAACTCAAATCCATCAAAAATCCGATGGAAGTTAGGAAGTGCCAGAGGAATCATTTGTCATCCCAAAATTTAGGAACCAACCCTGGAACATCTCACTCATGTCGAAAATAACCCAAATCCATCAAAAAATCCGATTGAAGTTAGGAAGTGCCAGAGGAATCACCTGTCATCCCAAAATTTAGGAACCTACCTTCTTCTTCTTCTTTTTCAGCCTGTTTCTGTCCACTGCTGGACGTAGGCCTCCCCAATTCTTTTCCATTCCGAACGATTAGTTGCCACTTGTTGCCAATTTGCGCCTGCAATTCTCTTTATACCATTACTCCATCTCTCTGGTGGTCTACCTCTAGGTCGTGTTTTAGGTGGTCTCCAGTTCATGATCTTTTTGGTCCAACGTTCGTCCGTCCTTCTTGCAATATGTCCCGCCCAGCTCCACTTTAAAGATGCTATTCTTTCCATGACATCAACGACTTTTGTTTGTTGTCGAATCCATTGATTTGTCATTCTATCTCTGAGCGTAATTCCAAGCATACTTCGTTCCATAGCCTACCTAGTGGAAGTTAATGATCCCAACAATTCCCAACAAGAAATACTTCCCAAAACAACACACTCCATTCACCACATTACCATCCATATCATGCAACAAAATATACAACTCACACACACACACACATACAAATTGGCTTTTATATGGCATTTGTATGGAGACTTTGGAAGCTCCTATAACCAAACTTTCAGGAAAATCTATGGAAACGTTTAGGAGTTGCTGGATCCCATTTTTCCATAGGAACTAACTAACTAACTAACGTAGGCGATTTCAGTTATCTGAAAAAACGAAATTTTGCTTATTTTCATACAAACATCAATTGTTCGAAGTTCAATATCTCGGTCAATTTTGAAGCTGCAGTAACGTGTGATAGCTCGTTGAACTCGTATGGATTCCTAGATTCCCCGATATGCTAGTTTGGGGGTCGTTGGAGTTAAGGGAAGAAGTCAAAAAGTTGCTGTAAATATGCTCCGCCGTCCCGAAAAAAATTTTGGTAAAACATTTTTGGTAGTGGACTTGCGTCACGCCCGCTTACTAACTTGCGGGCATGATAATACCGGAACAAACAACGTCGAATCGTAGCAATTTTTTTTTATTGTTTGAACAGTGTGTTTTGCATGAATTGGTTGTGGATGCAGTTCAAGTGAAAATAACAAAAATGTGTCCGTCATTCTCAGTAGCACACCGTTGAGTCGACCGCCGTTTCGTGGAAGCAATTTAATGTAAGGCTACGGTATTAGTTTCTCTATATTTTTCCGATTTTTACAGTTTTTAATGACATGATGTATCATCGAATGTATCCTTTACCTCCTCCTCACACACACACACTCGCACACCATACTAAATATATAATTTTCATTTCCCTTTAATTCTATTGTATAATTAATTCGTCTACCAACAAGGTATTTAATTAGTAAAAGAGGCTCACAAATAACTTTCGTTGCGTGTTTAAACAACATAGCCATAAATCATTAGCACCGGCCAGAAAAGCCAAAATAATTTTGTGTTTAACATTTGGCTGGGGGTATAGTTGTTGCAGCTCGTGTATACATAACGAAACTAACTAACTTATGTCGGCAGTACGTTAGTTTATTATTCTCAAAGGATTTTCAGGTGTTACAAGATCGTTATCGTTCGAGTATATGTATCGAACAAATTATCAATGACTACGGAAAATTGTGTGTGCACGAAAATTTGATAAAAAGAAAATGATATTTTTTGCTTTTGCAACGTTGTGACTCTTTTAATTGGTGCTGATGACTGTCGTAACCAGTCGAACGTTGAGAAATGCATTGCACAGAAATAGTTCTATAGAAATTGATGCAGACGAATAAGGGTATGTTCTCAACTATAGTCAATTGCCGCAGTTATAATCGGTAACCGAAAAAAATCTGCGTTTTAATCTGACATATATCTAGCATAATATGACAGGGTGTATGGTATAGACTATTGTAAATGCCTGCGTCGGTATTGTAACAGTAGTTACACATAAAACGCGAATGTGAGTCTTTTTAAGAGACCTAATTCAAATGTTTCTTTTGTTCTGCTGTCACATTTGACAGTAAAACAATGGTAAAATTTGAATAAGGCCTCTTTCGGGTTGCTATGTGTAGCTGGATTAACTGTAGCGAAAATGACCTAATTGAAATTTTGGTTTTGTTATACTGTTAATCTTGACAGAAGTTGTGAGTTTTGTTTCTTCATCATTCATGTAAATGTCGAAATTTTCAAGACAATTTCAATAACAAACAAACTTGAACAAAAGAAAAATTTGAATTAGGTCTCTTTCGCATTGCTATGTGTAGCTGGAGTAAGTCATATTATCCGGATGAGACTGAGTAATATGGGTTCTTTATATAGTAAAATGCATGTTAAAAAAAATTGAAGTACAAGATTTGAAATCAACATATTAAAAATACTTGACCGATGGAAGTAATAGACCAGATAGTAGTTCTGGTCATATGCTTGTCGTCTGCAACAGGTGCATGCATGTGATATGACAGGGACTAAATTTGTGAAAATGTTTTCCCATTTTTGACCAATTTTCTCCCAAATGTTCAAGCTTTCTTCAAAAATTTTATATCGAAAAATGATTTTGGAAAAATTCAGTAAATGCATTGCCATTTCACCGCCTGCATCAACAGATAAATAACGAAATGATACTTCATCGTGCGACTGAATCATTCTCAGACGAGAATCAGTTTCTTCTTTTGATCTAAGCGTTTACAATACATTGATGCAAAATCTTTCACTTCATTTGTTTTAACAAAGATTTTGCTACCCAAACAGTTTGTAGGCACTTTAAGTGGGGATCTGTTCAGATATTTCTAGACTATTTGACGTCAGACGTTGTCATTAAATTACCTTTGATGATTTTATGAGGAGTTTTTTCTTCAGTTTATCTAATTGGGATTTCGTTTCAAAACTGAAATGGCCATAAGTCTGGAAAACTTACATAAACTTTCGATGCTTTTGCTGTTTTGGATGGAGGTAGACAATTTACAAATTTTTGGTGTATCATAACTTCGCATTAATGAAATGTGTTCTGTGTTAGCTGTGTGGTAGCAAAGTGCTTCTAAAATCAACAACGTATACGTTTTATTCACAGGGATATGTGGTTTATGTGTACACCTATTTCGGTTTATTTAAACGAAATATGAGTATTTGTGTGTATTTAAATAACATTTTATAAAGTTACTGCCAACGCCAACGCTATGCACTTGTGAATAAAGTGTATACGCATTTAATGGGAAACTATTATTTTAGTGGCCTGCGGCTAAACAGCCCATGTAGCAACAGCGACTGTAGAGAAAATAAAATGAAAGCCGGAGTTGTAGTTCCAACCATTCCAAAACTATTTAATTAAAGCGTCGGGAGCAATTTTTTTTTTTGTTCGAGTTATCTTCATTACATATTGTGATAACCATCAATATTTCACTAGATATAACCGTATAAATTTCAATAGTTAACTCAATCCAATTAGAATTCTGTAAAATTTAGTGGACGAGTTATGCAAGTTTTCAATTCAATTTTTTTTAAATATTTTATGCAATTGGCAATATGTATTTTTTTAGAGCAAATTTATTCTTTGCCAGCAGCAAAACTAATGTTTTTGTCTGCAAATTTAATATTTTTCATCTGTAAATGTTTTTATCTGCAAATCATAACCGCACGTTAGTAAGCGGGCGTGACGCAAATCCACTACCAAAATATTTTTTAACAAACAATTTTTGAGGACTCCAACCCACAAAATATCTGCAATTTAGGAATCCATACGAGTTCAACGAGCTATCACACGTTACTGCAGCTTCAAAATTGGCCGAGATATTGAACTTCAAAATATTGATGTTTGTATGAAAATAAGCAAAATTTCGTTTTTCCAGATAACTGAAATCGCCTACGTTAGTTAGTTAGTTAGTTCCTATGGAAAAATGGATCCAGCAACTCCTAAACGTTTCTATAGATTTTCCTGAAAGTTTGGTTATAGGAGCTTCCAAAGTCTCCATACAAATGCCATATAAAAGCCAATTTGTATGTGTGTGTGTGAGTTGTATATTTTGTTGCATGATATGGATGGTAATGTAGTGAATGGTGTGTGTTGTTTTGGGATGTATGTATTTCTTGTTGGGAATTGTTGGGATCATTAAGTATTAACTTCCACTAGGTCGGTTCCTAAATTTAGGGATGACAGGTGATTCCTCTGGCACTACCTAACTTCCATCGGATTTTTTGATGGATTTGGGTTATTTTCGACATGAGTGAGGTGTTCCAAGGTTGTTTCCTAAATTTTGGGATGACAGATGATTCATCTGGCACTTTCTAACTTCCATCGGATTTTTTGATGGATTTGGGTTATTTTCGACATGAGTGATGTGTTCCAAGGTCGGTTCCTAAATTTTGGGATGACAGATGATTCCTCTGGCACTACCTAACTTTAATCGGATTTCTTTATTGATTTGGGTTATTTTCGACATGAGGGAGGCGTTCCGGTGTTGGTTCCTAAATTTTGGGATGACAGATGATTCCTCTAGCACTTCCTAACTTCCATCGGATTTTTTTATGGATTTGGGTTATTTTCAATATAAGTGAGGTGCACCAAGATTGGTTTCTAGTTACTTACAAAATAACTGATATCGCTGAGGGTGACGCATTGTGTGTCGTACGCAAAAGTTGTATCAACAAAAAAATTGACTCAAAAAATTTGTGAAAGAAAATTTTAAAACAAGAAATTTGCGTCACAAGTGGCAGATGTTGAGGAACGTATTGTTAGGAAAATGGTTGAAAAATGTACTGAAAGAATTTAAACGAAAGAAAACCGAATCATCTGCCACTTGTGACGCAAATTTGTTGTTGTAAAATTTTCTTTCTCAAATTTTTGAGTCAATTTTTTGTTGATAAGTCCTTTTTCCTGCAAAGTTTATCTTGCCATGCAAATTACAAATACAAATTTATTAGTGTCCTAGCAGCGGATTTATTGTTCTCCCGGCAACCACGTCATGTCAAAAGATCTTCAAAATTTCTTGCAAATTTTTGGAAGCATTTTTATTCTTTTGCCTGCAAATTTACTGTTTTCTGAGGAGCAGATTATTGAAATAAATTTTTATATTTAGACCCGTACGAAGTACTGGGGTCTTATGGGTTTACGCATACGTTTGTAACACGTCGAATTGGACTCCCTGAGTAAGGGGAAACCTATTGTGGTTGTCTAGAGATGCCAAATCCGCGAAAAAAAAAATGTCCGTCTGTCCGTCTGTCCGTCTGTCTGCACGATAACTTGAGTAAAACGCATCCGATTTTGAAAATTCTTTTTTTTCCCGTTTGGTAATGTCAAAAGACAGGCTAAGTTCGAAGATGAGTGATTTTGGATCGACCCCTCCCGAGCTGTGGCCCAATAAGTGCTTTACGGTTTTTCGAAGATATCTCCGGACATTTAAACGTTAAACTTGTAAGTGATACGTCAAATAAAAGGTATTTACAATACCGATCGACAAAAAAAAAGTTTATGGAAATCGGATGACCGACTCGTGAGTTAGACCCCTTGGTGTGGAACAGGCACAGGGCGGCAAGCAGTTTTTGCTTGTAGGTCGGCCACATTTGAACATATTTCGTCTGTTTTAGCTTTATTAGATAGGTATTGACCGTACCAATCAGGGAAAAAAAATTTATGAAATTATGTTCTCCGGAGCGTGAGCTAGGTCTCTTGGAGTGATCTGGCTACTCGGAAGTACAGTGAACGTGGTGTATTTTGACAATATCTCGAGTAAATTTTGACCGAATTTCATGAATTTTTTTTTGTTTGAAAGGTATTAACGAATGTAAAGCGTCGGTACTATTTCCGGTCTCCTAACAAAATGGCTGCCGGCGGCCATATTGGATTTTAGTAAAATAGAAATATCTTGGGAAAAATGATACTTAGAGAGTTTCTGTTAACATGGAAATAATTTGTTATGTGTGAGGGGTTTCAGGGATTCCATATATGGACACCTATATATACCTATATACAGCTATGTTGAGCTATATACAGGCATATAGAGCTATATGATAGCATATATTTATCTGTGAAATGTTTATTTATAGTGAAATATAGTTAAATATAGCGGTATATAGCTGTTTAAATAGGAATTTATGAAATTTGTCTTCGTACGGGGCTGTCTATATTGCCTCCGGCAATTTAGTTGTATATGATAACAAGGCAAAGAGTGGATAATGTAAGTGATTTTAAAGGGAGAATAGTTTTTCAGCAGAGAAGAAAATGAAGTAAGAGAAATGAAGAGTTTCACATTAAAGGCTTTTGATACGAATAGGTGTTTCGTACGGGTCGGCGTTAGCTATGTTTTTTTAAATATTTTATGCAATTGGCAATATGTATTTTTTTAGAGCAAATTTATTCTTTGCCAGCAGCAAAACTAATGTTTTTGTCTGCAAATTTAATATTTTTCATCTGTAAATGTTTTTATCTGCAAATCATGCCCACACGTTAGTAAGCGGGCGTGACGCAAATCCACTACCAAAATATTTTTTAACAAACAATTTTTGAGGACTCGAACCCCCAAACTATCTGCAATTTAGGAATGCATACGAGTTCAACGAGCTATCACACGTTACTGCAGCTTCAAAATTGGCCGAGATATTGAACTTCTAAATATTGATGTTTGTATGAAAATAAGCAAAATTTCGTTTTTCCAGATAACTGAAATCGCCTACGTTAGTTAGTTAGTTAGTTAGTTCCTATGGAAAAATGGATCCAGCAACTCCTAAACGTTTCTATAGATTTTCCTGAAAGTTTGGTTAAAGGAGCTTCCAAAGTCTCCATACAAATGCCATATAAAAGCCAATTTGTATGTGTGTGTGTGTGTGTGTGAGTTGTATATTTTGTTGCATGATATGGATGGTAATGTGGTGAATGGTGTGTGTTGTTTTGGGATGTTTCTCTTGTTGGGAATTGTTGGGATCATTAAGTGTTAACTTCCACTAGGTCGGTTCCTAAATTTAGGGATGACAGGTTATTCCTCTGGCACTACCTAACTTCCATCGGATTTTTTGATGGATTTGGGTTATTTTCGACATGGATGAGGTGTTCCAAGGTTGTTTCCTAAATTTTGGGATGACAGATGATTCCTCTGGCACTTTCTAACTTCCATCGGATTTTTTGATGGATTTGGGTTATTTTCGACATGAGTGATGTGTTCCAAGGTCGGTTCCTAAATTTTGGGATGACAGATGATTCCTCTGGCACTACCTAACTTCCATCGGATTTTTTTATGGATTTGGGTTATTTTCCATATAAGTGAGGTGCACCAAGATTGGTTTCTAGTTACTTACAAAATAACTGATATCGCTGAGGGTGACGCATTGTGTGTCGTACGCAAAAGTTTTATCAACAAAAAAATTGACTCAAAAAATTTGTGAAAGAAAATTTTAAAACAAGAAATTTGCGTCACAAGTGGCAGATGTTGAGGAACGTATTGTTAGGAAAATGGTTGAAAAATGTACTGAAAGAATTTAAACGAAAGAAAACCGAATCATCTGCCACTTGTGACGCAAATTTGTTGTTGTAAAGTTTTCTTTCACAAATTTTTGAGTCAATTTTTTGTTGATAAGTCCTTTTTCCTGCAAAGTTTATCTTGCCATGCAAATTACAAATACAAATTTATTAGTGCCCTAGCAGCGGATTTATTGTTCTCCCGGCAACCACATCATGTCAAAAGATCTTCAAAATTTCTTGCAAATTTTTGGAAGCATTTTTATTCTTTTGCCTACAAATTTACTGTTTTCTGAGGAGCAGATTATTGAAATAAATTTTTATATTTTTGTTATTTGATCCGGTGGCAGAACACACAACGAAATCTTCGTAGAAGAAAGAATTTCCTATGGTTGAACAAATCGTTTTTCGACATATTATATACCAACACGTACGTGAATGGACATAGGATCTTCGTAGGATCGAGCATAGTTTCCAACAAACTTATTCAAGCAATTTTTTCTTATTTGCAGTCTAGTCTCATGTGTTTATGGTCTTACACTGTGCGTCACTAGAATTGCCATATTTACATAGACGCATTTTTGTCTAAATCTAATACTTCACGTGTACGTATGTGAAAGTATTGCGTGAGACATATATGACTCTATGTTAAGTAGTTAAACGAATTTGGTTCTATTACAAACTCTCCAATAAACCCACCCTATAATCTGCAGTATTTATTCAAAATTCACCACAAAACATACAGTTTTGCCACAAACTAGTTACATGTGAGTTATAGCACGCCATCACGAGTTCACCAGAAAAGAAAACTTTAATTTCACGGTATGCGCATTTACCCCTTTTTTTCTGCATGTTGACTGTGATGGTACCAAATTTAGACCAATTCTCTAAAGCCATTTAAAATTCAAATGAATAACAAAACAAAAAAGACGACGAGACTGATAATAAAAACTTAAATAAGGTAAAAATAAATGTTTCTCAGCGTTGTTGCAAATCATATTAAAAGTATTAATTGCGTGCTCTGGGTGCATGTAGTTTAATTTTCATAAATTAATCGAGGAAATGGCTTAGCCAAAAAAAGCCCGTCGATGTTGAAGGGTTTATTATAGGTTTCGATGCGGATATTGAAACATTTTTAGTAATAATTTAGTGCTACCATTGATGATTCTGTAAAAAAAAATATTGTCGCAATAGCACGTCGCTCCGATCTCGAAATATTCACATCGATTGGCTGTATCAAGAATTTTTAATTTCTGGTTGATGATATCTATGATACTGGGTAGTGCTTTTGGGAATAGCATTGCCATTTATATTCTAATTTGAAATTTTGGACATTGGACAATCTTTTTTTCCTTCGCTCTCAGGCATTACGCAATATTTCCAAACCAAATGAAAAAGGGGTGTGTGACGGCATACTCAATTTTTAGACCCGTACGAAGTACTGGGGTCTTATAGGTTTACGCATACGTTTGTAACACGTCGAATTGGACTCCCTGAGTAAGGGGAAACCTATTGTGGTTGTCTAGAGATGCCAAATCCGCGAAAAAAAAAATGTCCGTCTGTCCGTCTGTCTGTCTGCACGATAACTTGAGTAAAACGCATCCGATTTTGAAAATTCTTTTTTTTCCCGTTTGGTAATGTCAAAAGACAGGCTAAGTTCGAAGATGAGTGATTTTGGATCGACCCCTTCCGAGCTGTGGCCCAATAAGTGCTTTACGGTTTTTCGAAGATATCTCCGGACATTTAAACGTTACACTTGTAAGTGATACGTCAAATAAAAGGTATTTACAATACCGATCGACAAAAAAAAAGTTTATGGAAATCGGATGACCGAGTCGTGAGTTAGACCCCTTGGTGTGGAACAGGCACAGGGCGGCAAGCAGTTTTTGCTTGTAGGTCGGCCACATTTGAACATATTTCGTCTGTTTTAGCTTTATTAGATAGGTATTGACCGTACCAATCAGGGAAAAAACATTTTATGACATTATGTTCTCCGGAGCGTGAGCTAGGTCTCTTGGAGTGAGCTCTTATCTGGCTACTCAGAAGTACAGTGAACGTGGTGTATTTTGACAATATCTCGAGTAAATTTTGACCGAATTTCATGAATTTTTTTTTGTTTGAAAGGTATTAACGAATGTAAAGCGTCGGTACTATTTCCGGTCTCCTAACAAAATGGCTGCCGGCGGCCATATTGGATTTTAGTAAAATAGAAATATCTTGGGAAAAATGATACTTAGAGAGTTTCTGTTAACATGGAAATAATTTGTTATGTGTGTGGGATTTCAAGGATTCCATATACGGACATCTATATATACCTATATACAGCTATATTGAGCTATATACAGGCATATAGAGCTATATAATAGCATATATTCCTCTGTGAAATGTTTATTTATAGTGAAATATAGTTAAATATAGCGGTATATAGCTGTTTAAATAGGAATTTATGAAATTTGTCTTCGTACGGGGCTGTCTATATTGCCTCCGGCAATTTAGTTGTATATGATAACAAGGCAAAGAGTGGATAATGTAAGTGATTTAAAAGGAAGAATAGTTTTTCAGCAGAGAAGAAAATGAAGTAAGAGAAATGAAGAGTTTCACATTAAAGGCTTTTGATACGAATAGGTGTTTCGTACGGGTCGGCGTTAGCTATGTTTTTTTTATTGTGGCAACGACAACACCAGCATATACTTTTGAAATGTGAAAAATATAATCAGAAACTATGGAAAAGAAGTGTAAACGAAATCAACTGAAGTGGCAAGTAAACGTAGAAGTTTCAAAGGAAATTTGCAGTGAAAGTTATTCTTATCAGGAAAAACTTGGTACGAAGTACAGTAAATTGCATTTTACATTTTCTTTACACATTCGTCCAGTCATTCGCTCATATTTTAAGGCTAATTTACAGTACGAACGAAACGAATAATTCATCCAATTTTTGTGTCTATATTCACCAGGGCTTATTTTTGGGAAACTGTTCTAAAATTTGCGAAAAATTCAAAATAGTTCCGAATGACAATGTCTGAACTTTTTCGTAATGTTAAGACACTTTCGCCCTGATCACTCCCTCAAACAAAAAGTTTTGTAAAATATCGTCTCTACAGTGTGTTCATCATGCCCGCACGTTGGTAAGCGGGCGTGACGCAAAGCCACTACCAAAAATGTTTTAACAAAAAAATTTTGAGGACGGCGGAGCATATTTACAGCAACTTTTTGACTTCCCCCCCCTTCACTCCAACGACTCCAAAACTAGGATATCAGGAATGAAGGAATTCATACGAGTTCTACGAGCTATCACACGTTACTGCAGCTTCAAAATTGGCCGAGATATTGAACTTCGAAATATTGTTGTTTGTATGAAAATAAGCAAAATTTCGTTTTTTCAGATAACTGAAATCGCCTACAGTCAGAGGCAGAGAATTTTCAGCATTAATTTGCTTCAGCTATTTTTCAGCTGATCTACACATACAATCAAAACTGCTTATATTTGTTTATACGGTTGAACCTGCTACACGTAGGTGCGTGGTAGTGGTAAAACCCTATAAAGACGTATAAACAGTTTTGATGGTTTGTGTGGATCAGCTGAAAAACAGCTGAACGAAATTAATGCTGAAAATTCACTACCTCTAACTGTACGTCAGTTAGTTAGTTCATATGGAATAGTGGATCCAGCAACTCATAAACGTTTCTGTAAATTTTCCTGAAAGTTTAGTTATAGGCTAATATTGGCCCAAAAATAAGAATGGAATTTTCAAAAGTTGAAAAAAACCCATATCTTGGGAGCCGGAGCTCCCCAAAGTCTCCATACAAATGCCATATAAAAGCTAATTTGTGTGGGTGTGGGTGAGTTGTACATTTTGTTGCATGATATGGATGGTAATGTGGTGAATGGTGCGTGCTATTTTGGGATGCATTTCTTGTTGGTTAGGATCATTAAGTATTAACTTCCACTAGGTCGGTTCCTAAATTTTGGGATGACTGATGATTCATCTGGAACTACTTAACTTCTATCGGATTTTTTGATGGGTTTGGGTTTTTGTCGACATGAGTGTGATTTTACAAGGTTGGTTCCTAAATTTTGGAATGACAGATGATTCCTCTGACACTTCCTAACTTCCATCGGATTTTTCGATGGATTCGGGTTATTTTCAATATAAGTGAGGTGTTTCAAGGTTGGTTCCTAAATTTTGGGATGACAGATGATTCCTCTAGCAATTCCTAAGTTCCATCTGATTTTTTGATGGATTTGGGTTATTTTCGACAAGAGTGAGGTGTTCCAAAGTTGGTTCCTAAATTTTGGGATGACAGATGATTCCTCTGGCAATTCCAAACTTCCATCGGATTTCTCTAGCATTTTTTTATTTCCATAAGGTTTTTTGATGTTGTCGAAATGACATACTTACAAAAGTGGTGATATCTGTCAAAAAACCCTTAAAGGGTAAATGTGACGCAAGTCCATTATCTTACTTACAAAATAACTGATATCGCTGAGGGTGACACATTGTGTGTCGTACGCAAAAGTTGTATCAACAAGAAATTGACTCAAAAAATTTGTGAAAAAAAAATTTTACAACAAGAAATTTGCGTCACACAAGTGGCAGAAGTGGAGGAACGTATTGTTAGGAAAATGGCTGAAAAATGTACTGAAAGAATTTCAAACGAAAGAAAACCGAATCATTTCATTGAATGAAAATGAAGTGTCCCCTTGCTTAATTATTCAATTATTAAATAGAGCATGTCAAGCAGTACTAGTTTATACTGAAAACTACAAAAGCGACACCTTTATTTTCATAGCATTCATCGTTTTATGAAGTTTTATACTGAAACTGAAATCAACAAATGTGCAATGTAGAAAAAATGCTGGCCCAACAAAAACATGCCCTATTATCCAGTATAGCTGGTCGGTGTTATTATTTGTTCGTTACGATAAAGGAAACGCTGTAAAAAATTGAAATTAAAATTAAAGCATTTCTATTTAACCGTTCTGCGTCTTGCCAACTATTTATCTCCTTTACTCTGATTGCGTATTCGTCGGCGTCGACGTCTGTTGATAAATTGTGTATACAAGAGATATTTGCAAAATCTGAAATGTTGTATTTGCAATAAAAATTTCATTAAAACTTTTCCAATTGTATCGGGTGTGTTTGCTTTGAGAGCGCATAACGGGTATGAGACTTTTGCTCTCAATTTTTTTTTCTCGTCATATTGACGCGACTCTGGTATATCCATGTCATATTGCAGTAAAATATATATTAGATGTCAAAGATATCTCTTCATCACCAAACGGAAATGGAATGATGGGAAATGTAAACCGTTTCAATATCATGATGATGGAATAACATCATTGGCCTGTTTATTAACATTTTATTGTTCAACAAATAACTGCTATCCAGAACGCTCCGCTATTGGCTCGCATAATTTAGTATCCATAATGTACATAAAAAAACAACTCGTCGAACAAGCCAACAAAATACGTTTTGTTTTCCGAAAATTTGTGTATAATGTACCACCCAGCCAACTGGGCTGTGGATGCAAATTGGATTTAGAAAAACAGCCAAAAGCATTTATGCAAATATTTCTTCAGTTTAAGCATCAGTGGCTTATTGATGTGTTGCGGAATTGGTTCATAATTAAATCTTAAAGATTTTTTTTGGTTGTAAATTAATTCAGGTTAGATATTGAGTTCGGTTTCGGGTTAGAACAGTGTTCACCGTTCTTGATGTTCCCTAGTCTTTCAAGTTAAAATCATAGCAAAGGAGTTCGATCAAATTCACTTTAAAGGTTACTTTTCATGATTTTGCTTCAGCTGGCCGTTTTGATGTTTTCATCTCCTCTGTAAGCGTATTTCCCTCTCTAATAATGCGGTTGAAATAAAAGTTAGGAAGAGGATTTTATGTATACGATCGAAATTGTGCACTCAGCATCATAATATGCAAAATTTGCAAACTTCAGATGACTCTGCGGCCTCGTGTCATAATTACAAATCTAGAGTCTAATAAAGTACTTCGCACTCGATGCCATAACACTTATTTATGCAACAAGAATCGTATGAAGGTATATTATCGCACTAGATGTCGATTGTCAACCCGTAGCGAAGCCGAGGTTGACAAGACATCGTGTGCGATAATACACCATCATACGATTCGTGTTGCATACAATGTTTTATGCAATTTCGGGACGGAATGAACTGTTTCTATGCCAAAGCTCGGAAACATACATTATGCCTGGCCACTGTTACAATACTGAGAAACTTTAGTGCAGTGCAAATGTTAACAAAAACAATGTTAGTTAACACCTGCCCGCCTACTCAACAGGCAGTTGCAAAAATATTCCCAATGTCAGAAGACTAGTCTTTACTCTATACATGGATATGTTAAGCGAATCATGAAAAAAATGAAATTGTATTTTGTATGAAAATTTGTTCCATTTTTAGCCCCGTACGAAGTACTGCACAGTGGGAGCAATATTTTTTTATCTAGCATCAACTATATATCGAAAAATATAATATATGCAAGAAAACTTTGTTCTACGAAGTATTATAGAAACAACAGATAAACATCCTGAGCTTATTGAAAATTCAAGATGGCCGCCATTTAGACCGGAAGTGACACCTAACTTCTAAACAAGAAGTCCAATCGATGCCGTTTCTTCTGCAAAGTTATAGCTGATGACTCCAGCAGAAATTTCCTCTAATTTAAAATTCAATATGGCCGCCATTTAGACCGGAAGTGACCCTTAACTTCTAAACAAGAAGTCCAATCGATGCCGTTTCTTCTACAAAGTTATAGCTGAGGACTTCAGCAAAAAATTCCGTAATTGAAAATTCAAGATGGCCGCCATTTAGACCGGAAGTGACCCTTAACTTCTAAACAAGAAGTTCAATCGGTGAGGTCTCTTCGGCAAAGTTATAGCTGAGGACTCCAGCAGAAATTTACTCTAATTGAAAATTCAAAATGGCCGCCATTCAGACCGGAAGTGACCCCTAACTACTAAACGACAAGCCCAATCGATGTGATTTCTTTAGCAAAGTCGTAGCTGGTAACTTCAGTAAAATTTTGCTATAATTTAAAGTTCAATATGGCAGCCATTTACACCGGAAGTACCTCCTGACTTCTAAACGACAAGTCCAATCGATGTGATTTCTTCGGCAAAGTCATAGCTGGTAACTTCCAAAAAATTTTGCTATAATTTTAAATTAAATAGGGCCGCCATTTATACCGGAAGTAACTCTTAACTTATGTACAATTCCTTCGCCAAAGTAATACTAAAAGCTACAGTCGAAAGTTGCTCATAACTTCACTTAGTTTCGCCTTTTCAACCGCAAAGTCATTTATAGAAATGTATTTCACTGAAAAAAAAAAAACAAACAGCTTATGTCGTTAGCTTTGTTACTAGTCATCAGTGCACCTCGACCTAGTAGTACAACTTTAAACTAAATCAAATCTAGCTGCACAGCAAACACTCATCAAATAAACTTTATTTATAATAAAACGTTACCGTCATCATAAAAGTTAAGTCTGCACTGAACAGTCAGAAATACTTTGTTTTAATCATTTGACGATAAAGTTAACTTGACTACCCACCCAAAATAAAATATTGAATTCAGTCAAACCCACCACCAAATAAAAATAAAAAGTTAAAAAAACCATCACCAAAAAATAATATTAAAATCAGTTCATCAGACCACAGGTGAAGTAGCAGATTTCACCTGAAAGAAGAATATAAATAAAAAGTGAAGAAAAGAAACTACAAAAAATTAAAATTAAAATCAGTTCATCAGCAAACAGGTACAGGTGAAGTAGCAGTTTTCACCTGAAAGAAAAAAAAATTAATAAAAAATTCACGAAAAAGCAATTAAATAAAATCTTCGCTGTGTTCTTCTTCGATGCCATTGGTCTCCATGACCTCGTCGACCTCCATGTCCTCTTCGTATCCCATGCTCTCGTTGTTCTCCATGTTCTCGTAGAATGGGTCCTCCGGTAAATTCAGGTCGTTCAATTCTTGTGAAAATTCTTCCAAGAAATCTGTTTTCGAAGAATCCAAGTCGATTTCTTCGGGTTCTTGTATGGTAGGGGCCTCGTGCGACATAAGCAGACTTATGACTTCAGGTGGAAGGTTTTTTCGTGTTCTAAATTTTTGTCTGCTCTTCATTCCATGACTTGCCACGATTGGATCTGACCAGTCTAGGGCTCTGTTGTAGACGTCCATTAGATTATGACTTCGCGTGTCTTTCCTCGCGTGAAATTGGCGATTATGGCGATAAAACTTGTTGCATGATTCTGCTGCATCTTCTGCGAGGACTCCCACTGGCAATTCGCTGGCAAGCAATATATCCCGGGAATGGATTAACACTTTGTGGATGGTGGGCGGCATCGGGAACCAACTATAGTGTTCCACGTAAAGTTCTGCTGTTTGCATACAGAACTCCTGAAACAGTTCTTCGTCAAGCGGAAGTTGACACGAAAGAGCGATGAGGATGACTCTCATCCTCTTTACGAAATTCTTCTCCTTCAACTGAAGAATATCCGCTAACTTGTCTGGATCAGAGAAAGCGACTCTGCAAAATTCCCGTTGTTTGAGTTTCCGGTGCCTTTTGTTGACGGAAAGGCCACTCTGATGTTCATTTTTTCCAAAAATGCAGTCTGCAGTTCACGTTTTCGTTGTAGCGCCTTTGCTTTTCGGTCGGTTCCACGTAGTTGCCACTCGCAGAAGTCTCTCCGATAGGACAGGTGCAGCAGGTGTTCAAAGGCACGTATCCACAAGTGCAACACGCTCATTCCATGCATTAACGAATCTGGTTCGGGTTTGAAGCGTCTTTCTATGTCTGTCAAATTATTGAACTGCTTCGACGTCGCTTTACAGATCCAGCATCTTAGTGTTGAGGCAGTGTTCGTAATGACAGACAAAACCTTGCCATCGATCATGGTCAGGTGCATTTCGTATACAACTGTTACTGTGACACCTGATAATGACGAACAAAAGTATTGATTACAATCATTTGCCAAATCACTGAACATACATGTTACAATTTACCTGAAATTGTGATTACGAACGGTTGGAGTAAGGCTATCTCTTGTTTAACGGACTCGATTACTTGTTTGGTGAACTTTTTAGTTTCCTTTGCAAAATTTAGGCGTATCGGTCTACAAAATCTGGCCGATTGTGGTGTTTGGTTTTTCCAAATTACTGTTTTTGAAACATCGACTGTTGAAATTTGAAGTGGTGCCATTGTTGTTGCGAACAGGTTTGCATCGCTAGGGCTGCCACTGTTCTCAGCGTTCTGAGTTTGATTGTATTTTTGGTTATAGCGGGAATGATCTGATGAGCCATCAGCTCCCCATTTCGCCTGCAGTTTCACGGTGATATTAGATCCTTGCCTTTTCAGCGAAGCTATCACCGGTTCTTGCAACGACAGTAAGCGACTTGCTGTATGATCCATCAATGCCTGCAAAGGTAAGGCAATGGAGACGTCATCGCTTACCTCCAGGCAGTGTGCAGGCGGACGACATTCATTTTTCGCCTCTCTGACGTTGTCGTATGAAGGAAAAATATCTGCGCCCTGTTCCTTCGCTAGCAATCTTGTGGCGATATACTGATGCTTCGAAAGCCCATTATCCAAAAGATGTGTCAGTGCTTTCAAAGGATTTAGCTTTTCAGGTTTGGCCAATTTATGTTTATCTTCGTTTAGAAGTCTGCAAATTTTCGTTGCCATTTCTCTGTTCTTAAACAGCAGTCTGAGCACACGCTCCAAGTCGTCTTCGTTCCTATTTTTGGCTGCTTTCGCTGATGCCAGCAGCAACGCTTCAATCTCATGTTGCCCCGCCAACTCTTCTGCTCGACGATTTTGTTGTCGCTCCCCCAGCTCGTCAAAATCTTTCTTTTCTTGATTTCGGGGTTTGCTTCCTTCAGTAACTGATGGTGAAAGCTATTAGAAGAGAACGATTCATTTATTACATTTATAATTGTTTGAAGGACTAGATTAGTGTAAAGTTGCTGCACAACGCATTATAGAAATGTAGAAGTTGCTCTTTAGACCCGTACAAAGTACTGAGATCTTATGCGTTTACGTATATGTTCGTAACACGTCGAGTTCGACTTTATGAGTAAGGAAAACCCTACTGCGGTTGTCAAGAGATGCCAAATCAATGAAAAAATGTCCGTCTGTCCGTCCTCTAACTTGTTTTCTCCGCTTGCGTTTGTCAAAAAAGAAGCTAGGTTCAAGGACAAGTGGTTTTGTGTCGATCCCTCCCGACTCGGGAGTCCCGAGCTGGGCGATGATTTTATGACATTTTTTTTGGTTGAAAGATGTTAATGACTGTAAAGCGGCAGTACTATTTACGACTCCTAACAAAATGGCTATACTGGATTTTAGTAAAAGTGAAATATCTAGGGACAATGACACTTAGAGAGTTTCCGTTAACAGAGAATTAATAGGATATGTGTGTGGGGTGTTTCAGGAATCCCGTATATGGACATCTATGGCAGTTTCCACGCTCAGTGAGAATTCACAATTTGTACTAACACACAGGGACTGTCGTACTAGTGTTAAAAATATACATTTACCGGTATTTTACAGAAATTTGTAGCGGATTTTTGGTTGCTACCGGTATTTGGCGTCATTAATCTTTTGTTTTCAATGTAAAATAGCGCGCAAAGCGCTATTTGTATACCAATTTAATGCACTTTAGTAGCGGTTTGTTCGAAAAATGTTTGCCTATCGGTATGATGTTTTGGATTTTTTTACTAAGGAAACGTTCGGAACGGTGATATTTTTAATTATTTTATATTAATTTTTCAATCAAATTTAACTAAATCTGTGATTAAAATGAAGTTTTGCCCTTCTTCTTATTTTTAAATTAAGTAATGGTTCAAATTTAATTATGAAACTATAAGAAAACACCTTTGCCGTCGATGACTGCATACAATTTTTCTCACTTTAGAAACGTTCGGAACGACGATTGATTTTGTTGTACTTGGCAGATTTTGCATAAAAATTTAGATTTTTTTGTCTTAATATGAAGATTCATCCTCATTTATCATTAAGAAACAGTTTTCAAATCATTTCCAATGTTTGCAATATCTTTATTTTGTATTGAAAAAACACCATGCACGAAAATGTTACAAAAGAACATGCCCTATATATAAAACTTTATTGAGCTACATTAAGGCATATATCTGTTTTGAAATAACAATATTTTTTCCGTTTAGTTAAATATAGGTAAATACAGCGATATATATATATATATATATATAGATGCTTAAATAGGAATTTATTAAATTTGACTTCATGCGGGGCTGTCGATGTTGCTTCCTCCAGCAATTTCTTAGTACGTGATAACAAGGAAAGGAGTGGGTAATATAAGGCGTTTTAAAGGGCTATTATTACCTTTTCAGCACAAACAGAAGAGAATGAAGTGAGAGAGATGAATAGGCTTCTGAAACGAATTGGCGCTAGATTTTGTTTTCATTTCATATTGGTCAAATTCTAATTCATTTATAACAGAAACCAATTATTTATTGTTCGGATAGAATAGAGGTTAGATGTGTAGATGTCATTTGAGTATGTGCGTTCTTAAAACAAAACTTCTTAAAATAATTCCGAAAATTCTAAAAAAAAAAATAATTTGTGGTCTGATTTATGGTGTTTTTCATAGAAATACTTTGGAAAAAATGTACACACAGGATATAAATAAGAATTTTCATAATCCGAATTCCCAATAATAAGCGTTGTACAAAATGGACAAACTCGCATGAAATGACTACCTTAAGGATCGTATTGACCCAACTCTCATTTTCTTGAAAAAACACCTTCGGGTCCGAAAGCTTGGAATGTCGCCATTTCTTTAAAAAGGTGAGGTCCACTGAATTCACAAGTTTTTCAGTGGATGCGCGACCTCTTTCACTTAGAGGAGGTAGTCTTTCGGTCAGAAATCGCATGCTGTTTTCGATTCTGTTCTTGCGCATAGTGATCAAACTGTTGTTGTCATCAAAGAAGCATCGAATAACATCACAATACAGGAAATTGGTAATACTGCGTTCGGCCATTATTGAAAATTTTCTCACAGGAAAATTTAAAATGGAAATGGAAATTACACTGGATATTCGAATAAAAATTATTTTCTTCGTGCACTCGATTGCACAATTGTTTTTAGTATTGAAAAATACTTTTTTTTTATTTGAATTTTATAGTTAGAAATTAATCACTTCTTATTTGATTTGGTTGGTTTGTTCGTTCGAACTTTTTCAGAAATTTTGAAAAGAGAACGATTTTTGTGTGTTGGTGACCGATGTCGAACAGCAAACTCAGGGCAGGGTTGAGAAAAACCCAATATCCAATTAAACTGGCAAATTAACTAATTTTATTTAAATTAATAAAAGCCTGTTGCATTTACCTATGGGTAGCTATAGCTATGTCTTATTGGGAGCATTTATCCATACACTATTTCGTTTCAAGACACTTAAAATCTTCAATAAAATCTTCTCGTAGAGCTCACTACTTCAACAACAACATATTGTATCATATTTCCCTGACCCTGCTTGTGAAAGTATATCGACCAATACGTACATAATAATCTCATAGAATTGCAAGAACTAGTTGAATTTAAACTGAAACTGTTGAATGTGAATAAGAGAAAATTGTGATTTTTGATCAGAAATTGTTTTCCCTTCAAGCGTAGGCTTTTCCTAAAGTTCCAAATAATGCTACTCTTTCTGAATTTGAATTTTTTTTCCAATATGAATTCTTTCTATAGCCCATATTGATGGTGCACCAAGAAAATGGATCGTGTGGTAGTTTCATATAGGAAAGTGCGTTGGTTAGAAAGAGTTGAACATAACAACGCGTTTGGACATTATTCCATTTTTGTTGACGTTCGTTATCAGATTCTGTAGACGTTCTGGCCAAATTGGTACAGCTAGCTGTTTGTAGTTCGATTTTAAGGAAATGAAACAGTAGAAAAATGGTTGAACAGAGACTCTGCACACAGCTGTGAAATATGTCGTCTGATGAATTTGTCGATGAAAATTCAACTCAATTTGTCCAAAAAAAGAACCTCCATGTCAGTGCGGTAGGTAAGTTATCGTGGCCGAAACCGTTTTCAATTTGTTGTTCGACTATTTTATCCCATGTCATCATTTCAGCACCAGTCAGTAGTGCAACAACGCAAACAAATGTAAAAGTTCGAAACACTGACTGCACCTGCCAAATTATCTGGTCCGGTGTTTGCAGTGTATGACAGCTGATTATCAACTTTTTCCTATATTTTTTTTGAAACGTTTATGGGATGGAAATTCTTCTTTGAGTGAAATTCGACCGTAAATTTCGACGGTTACAGTAGACCAAACAAGCCGACACAAGTGGAAGTTTCTTGTTTATCAATTGAACCAATTCAATTCGGCCAAAGTTCCTACGAGGGATTCTTTTGAAAAACAGCCTACCGAAATCGGGCGTGTTTTCTAGTGGAACTTTTTATAGGTATCTAGAAAGGACTTCGACCCTAGAAGCCAAAACCACTCTCAAAAAATTCTTCGAAGCTTTTATGGCTGGTGAAAGGTGAAAGGTGATCGAAAGCCGAAAATTTGAACTTTTCTTACCAACATTTCTTCGGGTACACGAGCCGTACATGGTCTTGTGGGATGTCATTAGAAAGGTAATCACATGTGCTATTGAGCCGAATAGAGACTCATTGGTTTTAAAATTAATCCGCACTGAAATATGTGCAGTTGAAGTTTTCAACAGAAAACTTGCACTTTTCTTACCAATATTTCTCTAGTTACACGAGCCGTGTGGGGTATCATTTGAAAGGTAATTTTATGCGCTTTTGGGCCAAATAGGGTCTATGGGGTTTGGATATGCGACATATGCGATGAAATATGGGCACTTAAACATTTCAACTTCTCATATTTCATCGTAGATGCTTTCAAACCCCCATAAGATACACCACCATGTACGGTTCGTGTAACTGGAGAAATATTGGTTAGAACAGTGTAAGTCTTCGGTTGAAAACTTCAACTGCACATATTTCAGTGTCGATGAATTTTAAAACCAATGAGTCTCTATTCGGCTCAACAGTACATGTGATTGCCTTTCTAATGACACCCCACACGACCATGTATGGCTCGTGTACCCGGAGAAATTTTTGTAAGAAAAGTGCAAGTTTTCGGTTTTTGATCACCTTTTACCGGTCACAAAAGCTTCGAAGAATTTTTTTGAAAGTGGTTTTGTGTTCTAGGGTCGAAGTCCTTTCTAGGCACATAGAAAAAAGTCCACTGGAAAATGCGTCCGATTTCGGTAGGCTGTTTTTCAAAAGAATCACTCTACTCAATTATGTAGTTAGATGTTTGCATTCAGTCAATGCCTAAATTTTCTGTGATATCTAGGTGAGCTTCAGGGTTATTAAAATACGAGTGGTCGGTGGATGTACACATTTACATGCGAGATAGGATTTGATATTCAAAGACCCTTCTTCTTGATATTAAAATGGTCAAGGAAATTACAGCAAATGTTGTGAATTTGGAATAGAATATGTCGTTGTACATGTCCAGGCTCGTTCATAAACTTTTGTTATCAGACATTTCAGGAACGCTCACCGACGAAAAATAAGTTTCAAACAAAAACCTATCGTCTACGACCACTAGTAATTCATTTATTTGTCGAAAAAAAATCATAAATTCATATATCTATGTACATGATGATGATTCCAGAGAAAACTGAAAACTGTCTTTGCATGAGCAGCACTCTCTTCCTTCAATTACGTGATACCGTTTTAAAATAAAGTTGAAACATATCTGAAACAACAAAGAATGATCATGTAATTCAGATATTGAAACCAAACCACTTAAGAGTGAGTGGAGGTGGAGGATTACAGCTGTTTAAAGTAAAAATGTCATGGTCCAATTAAAAATCTAAGGAAAGGAAGGTGAAGTAAAAGTTATACGTATTCGTCTCGAACGATTAATTAATTTTTTACGATTAAAACCCTAAGGCACTTAACAGCGCTCACCCCTTAGCAAATTTTTAGCCCACATTTGTGCGCAAAAATATTCGTTTTTTGATGATTTCTCCGAACCAAAATCTTTTTTGAAAAATTAAAACCATTAAAGCATTTGCAAAATGTGTAAAATACACATTTTGAAAAGGTTTCTCCAAGTGGGTAAGGTTATGACGAAACAAACCAAATTTTCCTTTAAAAGTAACATATTTTTGCATGCTTTAATGGTTTTACTTTTTCAAAAAAATATTTTGGTTCAGAGAAATCATCAAAAAACGAATATTTTTGTGCACAAATGTAGGCTAAAAATTTTCCAAGAGGTGAGCGCTCTTAACTACCAAACGATGTAAAAGAATTATCAAAATCGATTTCGGTTTACCCAAATTTAAGAGTTGACAGACACACGGACGCATTTTTTTTGCAGACTCGGCATCTCTGAGGAGCCTACAAAAGGTTTCCCTTTACTCGAAAATTTTGAATTTGACGTGAAAATATATCGTTTGGTTCGGTAACACTTACTTCGGAAGAGAAGATATGTAACTTTAATGCTGGTCGATTGTTGGATAAGTTTAAAATGTCGCTGAAAAATCGATCGTTGAAATGATGTAGTAGATCTGATGTATCATTTGTGCCAAAACAGACTCCTTCGACGGTCGTCCACATTTTAAAGATACACCCAATTCTTCTCGAGTTGCACCAAGACAGAGGCCATTCCAACCTTAAATACTTGAGTCGCAATGCTGTACTTTCATATAAGGCCGTTGAGAGATCGTCCCAAGAAAAACGAACGTCCAACCATAATGATGTTAAATTGAACAATTTTAATTGGGAAAATGTTTTTGTGTCGAATTCGACGGATCCAATTATTCGTAATTTATCTAATTTCGTGTTTTTTGCTAAATAGTTTGCAAAGTCTTCCCATGTATCTGCATCCCAATTGTCATCAAGCATATAAATTGAAAATTCCTTCAGCTGATCCACTTTTAGATATTCTCGGACATCGTCCAGGACAGCAGTCTTTTGAGTAGTTAAGGAAAGACTATGTAGATTGTGAAGAACATGGAGAGATGATAGATCCAAAGCTAACTCAGCGTCATTTCCCATAACGAGTAAAAGATGTTCAATATTCGAATTTTTGTCAAAAAAATCGGTTGGCAATAGTTTATCAAAACTATCAAATGCAAATGAATTCAACCCAGTAATTCCATCCAGAATATCCTCCACACAATCTTCAAATCCTTGTCCCATAGAAAGACTATCGATATGTAGCTTTTTTATCCATGCATTTAATGTAATAGCGACATTCTTACTGATGATGATGGAACCGTCGATTTCCAGTGATTTGATGTTAAGACATTTTTTCACAAAAGTGGTATGAATAGCACTCTCATCAATTTTAGCTACTCGAATATGTGGGCCGATCTCAGACAAAACATTTTCGATTGGAACTGTGACTTTTTTCACACACTTCGCTAAGTCGAATTTTTGATTTTGTTTCTGCAGGTAATACTGAACACTTTTCATACGTTTACACGTGACCGCTAAGTTAATAGAATCAATCCAATTCAGATATTTGAATATGTGCAGTAACACATCATCACTTGCACTCAATAAATTCGCTTTATTTTTTTCAAAGTTCATTTTCGTTTATTTTTAGCCACCCTGGATAGGTAGTGTTGAAATTAGTGTTCAAAATTGATGTGGGATGAAACAATTTGCCTTTTTTTGATTTAGTGAGTGACAATTCCCACTTAGTCTCCTTCGGATAAGTTACATGTCTTGTATACCATGTCGAACATTACTCGTTACTCGCAATACAAAAATTGTTATTTATAACATGCAAAGAGTTTATACTTAGTACTTTAGGCGCTAGATGTGCAATTATGGCATGAGGCCGTACAGTCATCGTACACATCCTGATCACAATAAAGTACTTTGCACCAAATTTCATACAACACATCTGAAACACTTTATAAACTATAAATATACAATCCGACAAATGTTACACAAAATTTATACTAACTTCACATAAGCTATAAATTGAATGCATTGCAAACATGTATGTAAAAGTTGAATGTATGCGCAGGCCTCCCACGCAAAAATTGACTTCTAAATTTAGGAATTAGGAACTATACAAGTTGGCAATGCATTTAACTTATAGGGTATTTTTTTTATTAAAAATAGCTGTGATAAAAAAATGCTGTTTCAGAACTGAAATTATGTTTGCTTACTTTAAGTTTACCGATACAAATTAAAAATAGAAACAACCCAAACCGGAATTGGTCCATAACTATTTAACGCTTTTTTCTAAATAAGGTATAGAACTGAACTATCGATAAGTTTTCTAAGGAGCAAAATCTTAAAATAGTGGCTATTTAAATTACATGATAAATCGGCGTTATTTCTTCACTTAGACTTTCAAAATCCAAGATTTCCTTCACCCAAACCGGATGTAGCACATAGCTTGTAAACGACAGACCGAATCATTTCCGTTTCTTGGATTAAGTTACAATAGAGACCCCAGCTGAAGTTTTCGTCATTTGAAAATACAAAATAGTCTCTTGTTAAACCGGAAGTAGGCACTAACTTCTAACTTCAAGTTCAATTGGAGCTATTTCTTTAGCGAAGTTATAGCAGGGAGGCTTTACTATAACTTAGCAGAAGAAACGGCATCGTTTAGACTTCTTGTTTAGAAGTTGGGGGTCACTTCCGGTCTGAATGTCGGCCATCTTGAATTTTCAATTAGAGGAAATTTCTGTTGGAGTCATCAGCTATAACTTTGCAGAAGAAACGGCACCGATTGAACTTCTTGTTTAAAAGTTTCGGGTCACTTCCGGTCTGAATGGCGGCCATCTTGATTTTCTAATTAGACAAAAATTTTGCTGGGGTTTTTAGCTATAACTTTGCCTAAGAAACGGCACTGATTCGACTTCTTATTTAAAAGTTAGGTGTCACTTCCGGTCTGAATGGCGGCCATTTTGAATTTTCAATTACGGAAATTTTTGCTGAAGTCCTCAACTATAACTTTGTAGAAGAAACGGCATCGATTGAACTTCTTGTTTAGAAGTTAAGGGTCACTTCCGGTCTAAATGGCGGCCATATTGAATTTTAAATTAGAGGAAATTTCTGCTGGAGTCATCAGCTATAACTTTACAGAAGAAACGGCATCGATTGGGCTTGTCGTTTAGAAGTTAGGGGTCACTTCCGGTCTGAATGGCGGCCATTTTGAATTTTCAATTAGAGTAAATTTCTGCTGGAGTCCTCAGCTATAACTTTGCCGAAGAGACCTCACCGATTGAACTTCTTGTTTAGAAGTTAAGGGTCACTTCCGGTCTAAATGGCGGCCATCTTGAATTTTCAATTACGGAAATTTTTGCTGAAGTCCTCAGCTATAACTTTGTAGAAGAAACGGCATCGATTGGACTTCTTTTTTAGAAGTTAAGGGTCACTTCCGGTCTAAATGGCGGCCATATTGAATTTTAAATTAGAGGAAATTTCTGCTGGAGTCATCAGCTATAACTTTGCAGAAGAAACGGCATCGATTTGACTTCTTGTTTAGAAGTTAGGTGTCACTTCCGGTCTAATTGGCGGCCATCTTGAATTTTCAATAAGCTCAGGATGTTTATCTGTTGTTTCTATAATACTTCGTAGAACAAAGTTTTCTTGCATATATTATATTTTTCGATATATAGTTGATGCTAGATAAAAAAATATTGCTCCCACTGTGTACTGGGGGCTTTTAAGATTAATATGCCGTTTGTAACACGTCGAATTGGAAGCAGACAGTAAGGGCAAAGCATTTGGTTATGTTAATAGATGACGAATCCGCAATAAAAACAAGGCATCAGAACAGTCGGAGCGTTTGCTGCGACTTAGCCCCGTACGATCCGTAATCCTATTTCGTCCGTAACCATAATACGTCCGTAGCCGTAATACGCCCGGAACCCTAATACGTCTACAACCCTCTAATGCGTCTGTTACCAAAATGCAAGTCAAGTTGGGCATGGTCAAATTTACTGAAAGTGTTCATTTTTAAAATTGCGCATAGCCAAGGGTAAATCTCATCCGATTTTGCTAGATTTAGTTTTTTATGGAAGGTAATTGAATACCGAAAAGAACGTGGCGAAAAAAGTTTCAAATTTGGGCCCTTGGACTAAGGCCGCTACTCGGCCCTAAGGGTTTTTTGCACATAAATCGAGTAAATCTCATCCGATTTTGCTAGATTTAGTTTTTTATGGAAGGGAATTGAATACCGAAAAGAACGTGGCGAAAAAAGTTTCAAATTTGGGCCCTTGGACTAAGGCCGCTACTCGGCCCTAAGTGTTTTTTGCACATAAATCGAGTAAATCTCATCCGATTTTGCTAGATTTAGTTTTTTATGGAAGCGAATTGAATACCGAAAAGAACGTGACGAAAAAAGTTTCAAATTTGGGCCCTTGGACTAAGGCCGCCACTCGGCCCTAAGTGTTTTTTGCACATAAATCGAGTAAATCTCATCCGATTTTGCTAGATTTAGTTTTTTATGGAAGGGAATTGAATACCGAAAAGAACGTGGCGAAAAAAGTTTCAAATTTGGGCCCTTGGACTAAGGCCGCTACTCGGCCCTAAGGGTTTTTTGCACATAAATCGAGTAAATCTCATCCGATTTTGCTAGATTTAGTTTTTTATGGAAGCGAATTGAATACCGAAAAGAACGTGACGAAAAAAGTTTCAAATTTGGGCCCTTGGACTAAGGCCGCCACTCGGCCCTAAGTGTTTTTTGCACATAAATCGAGTAAATCTCATCCGATTTTGCTAGATTTAGTTTTTTATGGAAGGGAATTGAATACCGAAAAGAACGTGGCGAAAAAAGTTTCAAATTTGGGCCCTTGGACTAAGGCCGCTACTCGGCCCTAAGGGTTTTTTGCACATAAATCGAGTAAATCTCATCCGATTTTGCTAGATTTAGTTTTTTATGGAAGGGAATTGAATACCGAAAAGAACGTGGCGAAAAAAGTTTCAAATTTGGGCCCTTGGACTAAGGCCGCTACTCGGCCCTAAGGGTTTTTTGCACATAAATCGAGTAAATCTCATCCGATTTTGCTAGATTTAGTTTTTTATGGAAGCGAATTGAATACCGAAAAGAACGTGACGAAAAAAGTTTCAAATTTGGGCCCTTGGACTAAGGCCGCCACTCGGCCCTAAGTGTTTTTTGCACATAAATCGAGTAAATCTCATCCGATTTGCTAGATTTAGTTTTTTATGGAAGGGAATTGAATACCGAAAAGAACGTGGCGAAAAAAGTTTCAAATTTGGGCCCTTGGACTAAGGCCGCTACTCGGCCCTAAGGGTTTTTTGCACATAAATCGAGTAAATCTCATCCGATTTTGCTAGATTTAGTTTTTTATGGAAGGTAATTGAATACCGAAAAGAACGTGACGAAAAAAGTTTCAAATTTGGGCCCTTGGACTAAGGCCGCCACTCGGCCCTAAGTGTTTTTTGCACATAAATCGAGTAAATCTCATCCGATTTTGCTAGATTTAGTTTTTTATGGAAGGGAATTGAATACCGAAAAGAACGTGGCGAAAAAAGTTTCAAATTTGGGCCTTGGACTAAGGCCGCTACTCGGCCCTAAGGGTTTTTTGCACATAAATCGAGTAAATCTCATCCGATTTTGCTAGATTTAGTTTTTTATGGAAGGGAATTGAATACCGAAAAGAACGTGGCGAAAAAAGTTTCAAATTTGGGCCCTTGGACTAAGGCCGCTACTCGGCCCTAAGGGTTTTTTGCACATAAATCGAGTAAATCTCATCCGATTTTGCTAGATTTAGTTTTTTATGGAAGGTAATTGAATACCGAAAAGAACGTGACGAAAAAAGTTTCAAATTTGGGCCCTTGGACTAAGGCCGCCACTCGGCCCTAAGTGTTTTTTGCACATAAATCGAGTAAATCTCATCCGATTTTGCTAGATTTAGTTTTTTATGGAAGGGAATTGAATACCGAAAAAGAACGTGGCGAAAAAAGTTTCAAATTTGGGCCCTTGGACTAAGGCCGCTACTCGGCCCTAAGGGTTTTTTGCACATAAATCGAGTAAATCTCATCCGATTTTGCTAGACTTAGTTTTTTATGGAAGGTAATTGAATATCGAAAATAACGTGGCAAAAAAGTTTCAAATTTGGGCCCTTGGACTAAGGCCGCCACTCGGCCCTAAGTGTTTTTTGCACATAAATCGAGTAAATCTCATCCGATTTTGCTAGATTTAGTTTTTTATGGAAGGGAATTGAATACCGAAAAGAACGTGGCGAAAAAAGTTTCAAATTTGGGCCCTTGGACTAAGGCCGCCACTCGGCCCTAAGTGTTTTTTGCACATAAATCGAGTAATCTCATCCGATTTTGCTAGATTTAGTTTTTTATGGAAGGGAATTGAATACCGAAAAGAACGTGGCGAAAAAAGTTTCAAATTTGGGCCCTTGGACTAAGGCCGCTACTCGGCCCTAAGGGTTTTTTGCACATAAATCGAGTAAATCTCATCCGATTTTGCTAGACTTAGTTTTTTATGGAAGGTAATTGGAATATCGAAAATAACGTGGCAAAAAGTTTCAAATTTGGGCCCTTGGACTAAGGCCGCCACTCGGCCCTAAGTGTTTTTTGCACATAAATCGAGTAAATCTCATCCGATTTTTCTAGTTTTTGTTTCATTTGAGAGATAATTGAATACCTAATAGAAAGTTGGCAAAAAATGTTGGGTTTCTAAAATAATGTCGTAAATTGTTGGTTTTGTTTGAGAGGTACTTCGTACGGGCTTTCGTAATTGCGCTATGCGCAATTTTAAAAATGAACACTTTCAGTAAATTTGACCATGCCCAACTTGACTTGCATTTTGGTAACAGACGCATTAGACGGTTGTAGACGTATTAGGGTTCCGGGCGTATTACGGCTACGGACGTATTATGGTTACGGACGAAATAGGATTACGGGTCGTACGG